>NC_083389.1:1775000-1785000 GCF_031755915.1 Ziziphus jujuba | reverse complement strand
TTAACCAACATTAAATTTTGAAACATCAGCTAATCAATTGTATCTTGTAGCATTGGAAATCATTTTTTATATTGGATTTCTTGTTGCTTTTGCTGTCAAATTGCCGATTATACCCTTATATACATGGTTATCAAACACCCATGGAGAGGCACATTACAACACTTGTATGCTTCTAGCTGGAATATTATTAAAAATGGGAGCGTATGGAGTGGTTCGGATAAATATGCAATTATTACCTCATGTTAATTCTATCTTTTCTCCTTTGTTGATCATAGTAGGCACAATTCAAATAATCTATGCAGCTTCGATATCTCCAGGGCAACGTAATTTAAAAAAAAAAAATGAATAGCTTATTCCTCCGTATCTCATATGGGTTTCATAATTATAGAATTGGTTCTATAAACAATAAAAGACTCAATGGAGCCATTTTACAAATATTCTCTCATGGATTTATTGGTGCTGTGCTTTTTTTCTTGGCAAGAACGAGTTATGATATAATACGTCTTGTTTATGTCAAGGAAATAAGCAGAATGGCTATCGCAATTTCAAAAATATTCACGACTTTCAAATTCTTATCGATGGCTTCTCTTGCATTACCGGGCATGAATGGTTTTGTTGCATACTTACTGGACAAAAATATCTTTTAAATACAAAAATAGTAATTACTTTTGTAATGGCAATTGGAATGATATTAACTCCTATTTACTCATTATCTATGTTATGTTAGATGTTCTATGGATACAAGCTTTTTAATGCTCCAAACTCTTATTTTTTGATTTTGGGCCACGAGAGCAATTTGTTTCACTCTCTATGCTACTACATGTAATAGCTATTAGGATTTATCCGGATTTCACATCAAACAGAAATACTATGATTGTGAAAACCATTCATTGTAAAATAAAAAAAATTATTTTTCCTTCTCGTAACTTTAACTAAGTAAAATAAAAAAATGAATTGGAATTCTATTTTAACCAGATATGTAATCCATTGAGAAACCTTTGAATCATTTACGTTACTTGATTCAAAGGTTTCTTAATGGCTTACACGAAGTTTTCTTATACATATGCTTACATTGTCTAGGTTTGTATTCGTCAAGCTCTTTCTTCAATTCAATTCGATATTGATGTAAATGAACCATAACTATGTAACCCTATTCCTAATATATTAACTCCAAAATAGTATATCCAAATTATAAGAAATCCCATCGATGCCACAATTGCAGAAGTTATGCTTTTAAAAATTTATTTGAGTGTGTAAATAAATTGTAAATATGGTCAAAGTAATAAATGCCTAAGTCTCTTTAGGATCCCAATTCCAATATGATCCCCATGCTTCATTAGCCTACACCGCTCCCAAAAGGACACCTATGGTTGAAAAGATAAACCGGAGGCCAATAATACGATAGCTCCAAGGATCCAATTGTTGAATCAATTGAGATCTGTAATAATTCCTAGAAGAAAGAAACGAAGTGGCTTGTAAAACATTGCTTCTTTCGCTGACGTATTGAATCTCACCAAAAGAAAGTGGATCATTTACGAAATTGTTGCTTTTACTAAAAATCCTTATTAATTTTTGAGTAATGACTAGAAGAGCTAATGATAATAATGATCCTCATAAAAGAGCTGCATAGCCTAATACCATCATACTAATGTACATCATTAACCAATGGGATTGAAGAGGCGAGACTAACATTGCGGATTGATGTATTTGAGTTAAAAGACCCGAAGTAGTAAAACCTTGGGTAAAAATAGCACTTGGGGTGGTTATTGTGCTTAAATTAAAACAGTTTTTTTGTTTTTTAAAATAGGGAACTAGATGAATAATGAAAAAAACTCCACGAAAGAAAGATTAATGATTCATATAAATTATTTAGTGGTAAATGTCCCAAATAAATCAACCGGGTAACTAGTAATCCTATTATATAGAAAAAAGTGGCTATCATGCCCTTTGGCGACGAATCATATAGGCCTACGATTTCATCGACTAATAAGGTTATCAAATGAATTGTAATTACAATTGAAATGATCGAAAATGATATATGAGTTAATATATGCTCAAAAGTTGAAAATATCATAAATTTTTGAAATTAAAAATGGGGTACCTCAATTATAGGAATTCAAATCGGGAATTGATTTCATTATAGGACTTATTCTTTCAGAAGATGCCATGCCGCAACTCGGACTCGAACCGAGATGCTCTAGCACTGCTTCCCAAGAGCAGCATGTCTATCGATTTCAGCATAGCGCCTTGCTCAAAATCATAATAACATTTTTTATGCAATCGTCAAGATTAAAGAAAACTTTTTGAATTCCTCGTAGAAAGAGATTTCGCTAATGAAAAAGCTTTCAATGCTGCCGAATATCCCTTCCTTTTCCCAATATTTTTCCGAATGCGTTTTTTTGATATAGAAATGCACTTTTTTGGAACTGCCACTAAAAAAATTCTAATAGGTTATTCATTACCAGGGTTGGATGTCAAAGGCATCTATTGTTCAAAACAATTTGTTCTATACTATTAATTATAATTATTGATCTATTTATTTTATAAATTGTACTTCCTTTATAAAAAAATGGATCTTGAAAAATAGCATAAAATATTACTAGCAACATAAACAATATGGTGGTCTTTAAAAATTAAATACAATTTTTTTTTCTATTCCATACAATTTGATACAACATCTGGAAGAAAAATTTGTATTTATTTTATTGGTACTCTTATATCTTCCTTCAAATTGATATCTTCTATATATATAGAATCTACTATGCAATAGAACTATAATTGATTGGAGTTGATATGAGAAAAAGACAAATACAAAGAAAAAACCTGTGCCTTTCTAATACTGTCTAGTTTTTTTTTTCTTGTCATGCAAAATTTTATACATGGAATAAAATACATCAAAATGTTTAATAACCCAACCCCTATCTTTGTTAAAAAAAAACTTTAGTAATTTTTTTCTATTAATTATTCACTTTATTTAATTGGTCAAGCTCAATAAATGAGTAAATCTAATTAAATTTTACAAACTAGAATGAGACTAGTAGTTAATTTATGAAAAGATACAGGATAGATGGTTTTATAAAAGCTATTTTAGGAATTCCTTCTTTAAATTTTATATAAAGTCACGTGTTGGAGTCATAGTTTCTTTATCATAAACTTTTTGACAAATGTCTTTTATTGGAATAGAAGACAATCAATCGGTTCAAATTTGTTACTGATTCTGAATAATCCAACTAAAACTAAAATAAATCACTTTTATTTTATGAGTTAAATTAGGATTATTTATGTTTCATATATTTATGCTTCATATCACAATAAAAATTGTTTTTGGTTAAATTTTTTATCCTTGCTCTCTATATATAAATAAATTATTGTAAAACATAATAGTAATAAAAATTTAAATTTTCATTTTTTGTATCTTCATAAAATTTGTCTTAATAATTTAATTAAAAAAGGTATTTCTTTTTCACTAGTAACTTGGTCATATCATTTGACCAACTCTAACCTCTTGATTTGAAATATTTGAGGTAGTTGAGAAGGATTCAGAATAATTAAAGCTAGAAAATTCTATTTCAGTTTTGTACATCTTAACTTTTTTTATTAACTGACCATTTTCAAAAGAAATAAAAGCTGGTGAATCAGAAACAATTAAATAAGATAAAAAGATTATTTTTTATGGAATATACATATCAATATTCATGGATCATACCTTTCATTCCCCTTCCAACTCCTATGTTAATAGGAGTAGGACTCCTACTTTTTCCAATGATAATAAAAAATTGTCGCCGTATGTGGGTTTTTCCTAGTGTTTTACTGTTAAGTATAGTTATGATTTTTTTTGCCCGTATATTTATTCACCAAATAAGTAACAGTTCTATTTATCTATCTGTATGGTCTTGGACCATCAATAACGATTTTTCTTTAGAATTTGGCTATTTAATTGATCCACTTACTTCTCTTATGTTAATATTAATCACTACTGTTGGAATTATGGTTCTTATTTATAGTGATAATTATATGTCTCATGATCAGGGATATTTGAGATTTTTTGCTTATATGAGTTTTTCTAATACTTCAATATCAGGATTAGTTACTAGGTCAAATTTGATACAAATTTATTTTTTTGGGAATTAGTTGGAATGTGTTATTATCTATTAATAGGTTTTTGGTTCACCCAAACCATTGCGGCAACTACTTGTCAAAAGGCATTTGTAACTAATCGTGTAGGGGATTTTGTGTTATTATTAGGAATTTTATGTTTTTATTGGATAACGAGTAGTTTAGAATTTAGGGATTTGTTTTAAATATTCAATAAAGTGGTTGATAATAATGAAGTTGATTTTTCGGTTGTTACTTTGTGTACCTATCTATTATTTGCCGGTTCAGTTGCTAAATCTGCCCAATTCCCCCTTCATGTATGGTTACCCAAGGCTATGGAAGGACCTACCCCTATTTCCGCTCTTATACACACTATTACTATGGGAGCAGTCGAAATTTTTCTTGTAGCTCGGCTTCTTCCGCTTTTCATAGTTATACCTTTCATAATGAATCTAATAGCTTTTACTGGGATAATAACATTACTTTTAGGAGCCACTTTAGCTCTTGCTCAAAACGATATTAAGAGGGTTTTGGCTTATTCTACAATGTCTCAATTGGGTCATATGATGTTGGCTCTAGGTATGGGGTCTTATCGAGCGGCTTTATTTCATTTGATTACTCATGCTTATTTGAAAGCATTGTTGTTTTTAGGATCCAGATCAATTATTCATTCCATGGAAACAATTGTTGGATATTCTCCAGATAAAAGCTAGAATATGGTTCTTATGGGAGGTTTACGAAAACATGTACCAATTACAAAAATTGCATTTTTATTGGGTACAATTTCTCGGTGTGGTATTCCACCCCTTGCATGTTTTTGGTCCAAAGATGAAATTCTTGATGATAGTTGGTTATATTCACCAATTTTTACAATAATCGCTTGTTCCATAGCTGGCTTAACTAAATTTTATATGTTTAAGATCTATTTACTTACTTTTGAAGAACATTTAAACCTTCAGTTTCAAACTTACAGTGGGAAAAAAAAAAAAAAAAACCTCGTTCTATTCAATATCTCTATGGGGTAAAGAAGGGAAAAAAGTTATTAAAAAAAATGTTACTTTATTAACTTTATTAACAATGAATAATAATGAAAGGGCTTCTTTTTTTTATTAAAAGGCATATTGAACTGATAGTAATCTAAGAAGCATGATGCACCCTTTTATTACTATTACTATGCTATTTCCTATGCTTGTATTAGTACTATTTACATTATTCATTGGATTCATAGGAATTCATTTCTTCAATCAATTTAATCAAGAAGCTGGTGATTTGGATATATTATCAAAATTGTTAAACCCAGCGATAAACCTTTTACATCCAAATCCAAATACTTCTGTGGATTTGCATGAATTTATTTCAAACACAACCTTTTCATTCAATATAGCTTTTTTTGGAATCCTTATAGCGTCTTTTTTATATAAGCCGGTTTATTCTTCTTTACAAAATTTGAATTTCTTTAATTCATTTGTTAAAAGCATTCCTAAAAAAAGAAAAATTCTTGCGGAAAAACTATTAAATGGGATATATGATTGGTCATATAATCGTGGTTACATAGATGTTTTTTATGCAATATGCTTAACTAAAGGTATAAGAGGATTGGCTCAACTAACTCATTTTTTTGATAAACGAATAATTGATAGAATTACAAATGGTGTCGGTATTGGGAGTTTTTTTCGTAGGAGAAGGTATCAAATATATGGGGGACGGTCGAATTTCTTCCTATCTCTTAGTCTATATATCTTATGTATTAATCTTTTTATTAATTTACTTTTTATTTTCTCTTAATTTATAACAAATTTATAAAAAGCAAAACTTAACTCAACTTAAGTTAACTCAAGTTAACACAATCAATTATTTAATTTATAGATTCAAAATTAACAAGAGGTTTTTCAACCCAGAGTAGATCTTTTTTTCTGTAAATATTTCTAACTTCGAATTTTCTTGATTTTCATCCACATCCATATAATAAGTTTCATAAACAGGTCTATTTTTATAGCGTGTCTCGTTAAAGTGGAATTCATCCTTTGTTTTTCCTTTCCATTCACTTGTATCTCTCCCGTTTCATCGATTTTGTCTGGATCCTTCTTTTCTTCTGAAAAAAGATAAGTAGAAGGATCTTCTTTGGTGGATCTCTCTTGTTCCTATTTAGTCCCCCTCGTTTATGTAGTTATTTCTTTTCTACATGTTACAATCCTCTTCCCGCTGAACCCCCTTTCTCGTCAGTCTACAAAGACAAAATGGAGGACTAGTGCCAACAGTTCATCATGGAAGAAAGGACTCATTAAGCCGAGATTACTAACTAATACTAATCTAATACTAATATAATAGAAAATGCTAATATAATAGAAAATAACTATCTTTTCTGTATACTTTCCCCAGTTCCGTTGCTATTGCAAGCTTTACGCAAATGATTGGATCATATACATATCGCTTCAACATAACATAGGTCATTGAAAGGATCTTGGAGACCCACCAAAGCGGAAAAGCCAAGATCTTTTAGAAAATGGATTCCCACTCGAAGAGTGCATAACTGCATGGATAAGCTCACATAACCCGTCAAATTGGGATCCAATTTGAGATTTTCCTTGGGAGGTATCGGGAAGGAATTGGAATGTAATAATATCAATTTACATAGATATATTGATACAGAAGAAAAGGTTCTCTATTGATTCAAACATTGTACCTATGGGATAGGGATAAAGAAAGATAAAAAAACCAAAGATTTCACATAACATAGTACTTTTGATCAAAAAATCAATCTAATTTATTTTGTACCTTTCGCTCGATGAGAAAATGAGTTAGATCCTACAGGATCAAACCTATGGCACTAAAGCAACGATGGAAAGGAGTAAAATAAAAAAAGAAAATAAACAAAAAATAATAAAAAAATAAGTAAAGTATAAGAGCCCAGATTCCAAATGAATGAAAATGTGACTGAATTGGTCCTAGTTACTCTTCAGAACGGAGTGGAAGAAGGGAAGAGATTCTCGAATGAGGAAAATGATCGAATGACTTCAAAAGAATTGAACGAGGAGCCGTATGAGATTAAAATCTCATGTATGGTTCTACAGAATGGCATTAAGGGTGACTTATCTATCAACTTTTCCATTATCATCCCCAAAAAACCAAACTCTGCCTTAAGTAAAGTTGCTAGAGTACGCTTAACCTTTAGGTTTGAAATGACTACTTTTATCCCTGGTATTGGCCATAATTTACAGAAACATTCTGTAGTCTTAGTAAGAGGGAGAAGGGTTAAGGATTTACCCGGTGTGAGATATCCCATTGTTCGAGGAACCCTAGATGCTGTCAGAGTAAAGGATCGTCAACAAGGACGTTCTAGTGCATTGTAGATTCTTATCCAAGACTTGTATCATTTGATGAAGCCATGTGAATTGCTAGAAACATGTGAAGTGTATGGTTAACCCAATAACGAAAGTTTTGTAAGGGAACTGAAGCAGGCTACCATGAGACAAAAGATTTTCTTTCTAAAGAGATTCGATTCGGAACTATTATATGTCCAAGGTTCAATATTGAAATAATTTCAGAGGTTTTCCTTGACTTTGTCCATGTCAACAAAATTTGAAATGCCTCAACTTTTTTAGAACAGGTTTGAGTCAAATACCAATGATTCGAAGCAATTCTTTTTACACTATTTTGGAAACCCAAGGACTCAATCCTATGGATATGTAAAATACAAGATTTACAATCCTAGTAGGAAAAGGAGGGGAACGGATACTCAATTTAAAGTGAGTAAATAGAATTCCATACTCGATCACATAGATACATGTAGAATTCTATGGAAAGCCGTATTCGATGAAAGTCGTATGTACAGCTTGGAGGGAGATCTTTTGATACGAACCTAGGACGACCTGCTCCTAAACCCGTATTATACTAGCCCGGATCTTAATTAAGTTCAAGTTCTAATGGAATGGACCTCAACCCCTACCCAACCTGTGGTTAGAAACCTTGGTATAATGTAGACGCCACAATAGGAGATGGAAAACCTATTGATAAGTCAAGCTAAAACAACCAATTCTCTAATGGTGTTTTAGGTGCTCTCAAAGAACAAAGAGATAATTAATCTCACAAGTATTTTCTTAATCAAATCAAAGTTGTTTTCTTATTGATAACCAGACATTTAAATAGGCTACAAAGCCACAAAATAAAACCCTAGAACATAAAGAAAACTGGCCACCACACATAAAGAAACCTAGTTGGCTGAAACTATACTTCCTTTCCTAATCTAAGTTTGATTAATTAATTCCTTTATATTAAATTAGGAATTAATTAATTTACAATGGAAAGAATAAAATAAAAACCTTCCTAAAGTTATTTTTCCAGAAAATAAATAAATAAAAGCCAAAAAGTAATGGTAGTTTCCTAAAACAAAAAGTAAAAACAAATTAGGAAACTAAAAATGCTAGCCTTTTTGATCAAGTTGACTTTGATCAATCTTTGACCTCTTTGAGCTTCAAATCAGCTTCTAGATGCTTTGGAGGATGCCAAATAAGCTGAATATGAAGTCCCACACGTTGCCCATGCTTGGAAAAATAAGAAAAGGCTAATACAGTAAAATACCATAAAGCCAGCAAGCAATATAGCAAATTCGGCCAAATTGTTGATGCTGTCCGCCCTTTTTGATTGTATTTAAGGCTGCTTTAACTTGATTCCATGACCTATTAGGTATATGTATTGAACCCATAAAGCATTGGAACCATTTCATACTTCTCGGACTCCAAAAATGTACCAAAACCGTCACCTGGGTCCGTATCGGCTTCCACCACTTGGATGCTTAGAATAGGCTTTGTATCTTCAAGTATGGACAAGCTCTGTTGAGATTGATTATCCCCTGTATAAATACTCCCAGTTGTCCTGAAATCTCTTAATTTGAGCTCTTGTGATTGGCCTAGTCTTCATCCGTGTCGAGTCAGCACCACAGCGGGTTATCGGTGGAGCGGGCTAGGGCGGAATCACATCATCTTTCATATCTTTCGAGATCCACCCTACAATATAGGTTCAAAAAGCCAAAATAAATGATTTTAGCCCTTATAAAAAGAAAACTGATTCTTGAACCCCTTTTAGGCTCATGTCACATCGAGGTACTGCAGAAAAAAAAAACTGCAAAATTCGATCCAATTTATCATAATCGATTAGTTAACATGGAAAAAAAATCATTGGCTTATCAAATTATCTATCAAGCCATGAAGTTAGAAACAAATCCACTATTTGTTTTACATCAAGCAATACATGGAGTAACTCCCGATACAGCAGTAAAAGCAAGACGTGTAGGTGGATCGACCCATCAAGTGCCCATTGAAATAAGATCCACACAAGGAAAAGCACTTGCCATTCTTTGGTTATTAGGGGTATCCTAAAAATGTTCGGATCGAAATATAGTTTTCAAATGAAGTTCCAAATTAAAAGCCTCATAGAATGGTAAAGGCAAATAGAGCTTTTGCATATTTTTGTTAATCCATGAACTGGATCTGTATAGACATATAGACCCATGGATCCATACATCTCGATCGGAAAAGAATCAATAGAAAAATAAAGAATCGGAAGTGATCGATATGTTTCTCAAAATAAAAGACAAGGAAACGAAAGATGAAACATAAATCATTGATCAAATAAGCCCTCTTGGGGACTTGTTTAAGAATAAGAAAGAGGAATCTCATGTAAATAACATGGAATAAGGTTTGATCCTATTCATGGGGATTTTGTAAAAATTCCATTCCAAAAAGTTTGAAACAATTGGGATTTTTTAGAGATTGGATGCAGTTAATAATTCATGATCTGGCATGTACAGAATGAAAACTTCATTCTTGATTCTACGAGAATTTTTATGAAAGCCTTTCATTTGCTTATTTTCGATTGAAGGTTTACTTTCTTAGAATGTATCCTAATT
>NC_083389.1:1615000-1772500 GCF_031755915.1 Ziziphus jujuba | reverse complement strand
TGACTGATCAATAGAAATACTCTAACACTCCACCTTTGTCATATATTCTATACATCACACTGGAAAGATATCATATTCATGGAATATGATTCACTTTCAGGATGCCTTGGGGGTGAAATGGTAGACACGTGAGACTCAAAATGTCGTGCTAAAGAGCGTGGAGGTTCAATTCATCTTCAAGGCATAATATTGAATATTGAGAATGCTCAATGAATTGGAATAAGTTCAACAGCTGATCACAAAATCTTGGTGATCTTCTCCATCTAATGAATGGTGAGACCACTTTGAAATCATCCATCCTGCACGTAACCCACCCCCCGAGTATATGCTTCAATAGGAATCACACAAGGGTAGATTGATACAGTAGAAACCTCTGATAAAATGCCCCCCCTCGGTAACCCAGCAGATAAAGTACATTACATAGCCTATTTTAGAGATTGGCGACTTACCCATTCAGTGACTTTGGTGCTGGATGTTCCCAAAGTGGGTACTATCTGGCCGGGTGAATTCAATAATAGATGCATGTTGGCATTCCATCCTTCTCCTTTTAGGACCTATCCGAAAGAGAATCCAATACTTTTTTGTTGTGATTACCTGAATAGGATAAACCGCTCTGTGGATTGCTTCTAAACAATTAGAATTAGTCGATCCCTATGGAGAATGTGGTTAGAAATCCATAATAGAGTCCGACCAAAAAGACCGAATTCATTATCTTCACGCATGAGAATACTAGATTACCTAGTATAAAAGATTTAAAAATCATCACAAACCTCCCTTTTTTCTTTTCGATTGCAATTTTTGGATTATTATATGATCATTTTTAAACTTTCCATATATATATATATAGAAATAGAAAGAGATAGACTAGAAACGACATCTCTTGTCTTAATGACACCAAAGGGATATTAAATGAATGGAATTGGGATATGGATGGAATATAATGAAATAAAGCCACTTTTGGGTTCCCTATGAAATGAGGCATGGAATGGAGCCACTATGAAGAAGTTCCGGGAGTTACAAAGGAAACTTCGAGCTTATATTGATCATGGGTTGAGAATGGGAATTGAACTTTATGAGATGTAATCCCCTGTTGTTCCTCAATAGCTCAATGGTAGAGTGGTCGACTGTTAACTGAGTGGTCGTAGGTTTGAATTCTACTTGGGGAGATTTGATTCATTCCAAATTAAAGAATTTGAAATGAAAGTGTTCGCTTTGACCATTAAGAGTAGGTAACTCGTTCCCTGTGCCTTTGTTTCTATTACATTCTATCTCATCGTATCACATTTTGTTTTACGATATTTGAGAATCGCTGTCAATACCTCAGTGTAGGTCCAAGATAATCCTTCGTTCCACAGTCTGGGGCTATTTACAACTATCCAATTAAGAATTCTTGAATTTAATAGCATGTGCATCAAAGATGCAAACATCAAATTGCTTGGGAAGCCACAATTATCACAAGAAAACATATTTATGACGATGCATGCATTTTTGCTATGCTACTAATACTTGTACTTTCTCCGCTATTCTGCCCTAAACTAGCAGAGAAAGAATTATGGGGCGTAAAACAAAAAAGTATGCGGATTTGGGCTTCAGGCCGGGCATACTGTATTAAAATTTATCAACCATTAACGATAATTAAAAAGAAAGAAAAAAGAAAGAGTAAGGCCATTCCATTTCGACAAAAGACCAAATTCCATAGCTTGGGGTCCGCAATCCTGATCATGATTTTCCTACCCCCAAAGGGAAAGGTCCTTCCCTTTTTGGCCGGTTGTGGGCAAGAAGGGATTCGAACCCCCGACACTGTGGTTCGTAGCCACGTGCTCTAATCTTTTAAGCTACAGGCCTCACCCCGTGTCCACTAGATCTTTCCCGGGAGTACCCAAAAAAAAAAAGGAACCTTTCCTCTCCCCAATCGTTTCGGATTAAGAAGATGTGAAAGTGCCTCTCTCTATATAAGAACGTTGTGTTCTGAGGTGCGAAGTAGAGAAGGGATTTCATAATTAGGGTTTTGAATAAGATGACCTTTTTAGTTTTCATTTTCTTTGTTCATATTGAAAAAATAAAGTAATAAGAATGAGAGGTGTTAAGCTTTTTATCATCTTGGCATCAAGCTATTTTTCCACATGACCTCAGCAACAGTATCATCACCACAATAGAGTTTAACCACCAAGTTCGGGATGGATTGGTGTGGTTCCTCTATGCCTAAGACACCAAAATATCGAACCATGAATGAAGAAGGGCATGAGAGAAAAGCATATTGGCCAGTGATTGTGAGGCCCCAATTCTTAACCGGAGGGGACACCAAAGGCATCTGCCCTTCCATCCTTTGGATAGATAGAGAGGGAAGGTAGAGCTTTTGGTTTTTTCATGTTGTCAAAGAGTTGAACAACAGTTTTTTCATGTTGTCAAAAAGTTGAACAATGAAAATAGATGGCGAGTGCCTGATCAAATTGATGAAGTCAAGTAGGAACAAGGTTCAAGCCTACCGGTCTGTTAGGATGCCTCAGCTGCATACATCACTACACTTCCACTTGACACCTATTGTAATGATAAAAGCTTGTCTCACCATGACCTTCTCTTGAATTCTCAAAACTTATGTCGCTCCACCTCCACAGGGGTTGAAAACCCGTCGATGTCTTGGCTATGCTACCGGAAGCTTTGGGGAAGTCGGAATAGGAGAGCACTTATCTTGGGGTGGGCTTACTACTTAGATGCTTTCAGCAGTTATCCTCTCTGCACTTGGCTACCCAGGGTTTACCATGGGCACTATAACTGATACACCAAATATGCATCCTTCCTGGTCCTCTTGTACTAGGTGATGTGATTCTGCTCGAGCCCGCTCAGCCGATAACCCGCTGGGGTGCTGACCCGACACGGATAAATATCGGGCCAATCACAAGAGCTCAAATTAAAAATATTTAAGGACAACCTGGGAGCATTTATATAGGGGCAATCAATTCTCAATAGAGCTTGTCCATACTAGAAGATACAAAGCATATTCTAAGCATCCAAGTGGTGGAAGTCGATAGGGACCTGGGTAGCAATTTTGGTGCAAATATGGACACCGAGCAGCATGAAATGGTTCCAACTCTTTATGGAGTCAATAAATATGTCTAAGAGGATATGGAATCAAGTCAAGCCAGCTTCAAAGGCATTCAAAAAGGGGTTATACGGACAGCTTCAAATTTGGCCTATTTTTACTGTATTTTATGCTGGCTTTACTGTATTTTGCTGAGTTGGCTTTTTCTCTTTCTTCCAAGCAAGGAAAACGTGTGGGACTTCATGGTAAGCTTATTTGGAATTCTACAACGTATATTGAAGCTGATTTGGAGCTCAAATTGGTAAAAGATTGGTCAACGTCAACTTAGCTAAAAAGCTAGTATTTTAGTTTCCTAATTTGATTCTACTTTTTGTTTTAGGAAATTACCATTACTTTTTAGTTTTTATTTATTTATTTTCTGGAAAAATAAGTTTATGAAAGTTATTATTTTATTATTTTCATTGTAAATTAATTAATTCATAATTCAAAATAAAGGAATTAATTAATCTAAATTAGATTAGGAAAGGAGTGAGAATTTCGGCCACATAGGAAACTACTTGGTATAGCCGGCTTTTCCTTTATTTTTTAGGATTTATTTTATGAATTTGTAGCCTATTTAAAGGCTTAATTTATCATTAATAATCAGTACATTATTCATACAGAAAATTAATTGTGAGAGTGAATTCTCTTTGTTCTCTTTGAACACCTAAAACACCATTAGTGAATGAGTGTTTTAGTTTGACTTATCAATAGGACATCCATCACCTATTGTGGTGTCTTCATTATATACCAGGGTTTCTAATCACAGGTTGGTTAGGGGTCAAGGTGACCATTAGAACTTGAACATAAGTAGATTTGAGCTAATATAATACGGGTTGAGGAGCAGGCCGTCCTATGTTCATCTCACTAGGGAAAGGTCCTCTTAATGCTCTAACACCCACACCATGGACCGAACTATCTCATGACATTCTGAACCCAACTCACATACTGTTTTAATGGGCGAATAGCCTAACCCTTAGAACGTACTACAGCCCCAGATGGCGAAGAGCTGACATCAAGGTACCAAAGTTTCCCATCGATGTGAGCTATTGGGGAAGATCAGTATGTTATCCATAGAGTAACTTTTATCCATTGAGCAACGGTCCTTCCACTCAGCAACGTAGGATCACTAAGGCTGACTTTCATCCCTGCTCGACGAGTGGGTCTTGCAGTCAAGCTCCCTTCTGCCTTTGCACTTGAGGGCCAATCTCCGTTTGCCCTGAGGAAAGCTTTTCATGCCTCTGTTACAATTTTGGAGGCCTACACCCCAAAGAAACTATCTACCTGAGACTGTCCCTTGGCCCGTAGGTCCTGACACAGGGTCAGAATTCTAGCTCTTCCATAGTAGTATCTCACTGATGGCTTGGGCCCTCTAGAAGGAGGCATTCTTCACCCTCCACCTAAGCTCCGCAGGAAAGGCCCAAAGCCAATCCCCGGGAAAAGTGAGCATCTTAAAAAACATGTCTATTTCACTAAGCCTCTCTCCGAAACAATGCCCATATTGTTAAGCCTTTTGTACGGTTCGAAACTTACCCGACAAGGAATTTTGCTACCTAAGGACAGTTATAGTCACGGTTGCCATTCACGGGGGCTTCAGTCGCCGGCTCCCCTGTCATCACGTCACTAACTTCCTTGACCTTCCAACATTGGGCACGCATTAACTCCTATACATGATCTTGCAACTTTATGGAGACCTGTGTTTTTGGTAAACAGTCGCCTGGGTCTAGTCACTGTGATCCCCTTTGTGAGGAGGCATCCCTTCTCCCGAAGTTATGGGGCTATTTTTCTAAGTTCCTTAGAGAGAGTTATCTCGCGCCCCTAGATATTCTCTACCTACCCACCTGTGTCGGTTTTGGGTATAAGTACCCTTTTGTTGAAGGTCGTTCAAGCTTTTCCTTGGAGTATGGCATGGGTTATTTCAGCACCATAGTGCCTTATACTCAAACATTTGCTTGGTTCATTTTCTCTACCCCTTTTTACCCTGAAAAAGTAGGGGCAACTTGCATCCTAGAACCAATAATCTTCTTTCGGATACTAGCCTCCTCCATCCCTTGGGACCAACAAGGGGTAGTACAAGAATAGTCATTTGTGTTCCATCGACTATGCCTTTCGGCCTGATCTTAGGGCCTGACTCACCTTCCATGGATGAACATTGCGGAGGAACCCTTAGGTTTTCAGGGCATTGGATTCTCACCAATGTTTGCATTACTCAAACCAACATTCTCGCTTTTGCTTCGTCTGCCACTGCTTGCATAGGTGCTTCCAACTAAGCAGAACGCTCCCCTACCGATGCATTTTTACATCCCACAGCTTCGGTAGATCACTTAGCCCCGTTCATCTTCGATGCAAGAGTGCTCAATCAGTGAGTTATTACGCCCTCTTTCAAGGGTGACTATTTCTAGGTAAGCCTTCTGGCTGTCTCTACACCCTGCCTTCTTTATCACTAAGCGGTCATTTAGAGTCCTTAGCTGGTGATCCGGGCTGTTTCCCTCTCGACAATGAAGCTTATCCCCCATTGTCTCACTGGCCGACCTTGACCCCTGTTATTTTGAGGTCATGGAATAGATGAAATAAATCAAAAAATGGATTTTTGGTCAAGAATGAAATCTTATTGGAACTACCTAGATCATCCTTTGGAACCATATCACATCCTGAAGAAACGAAGGATCCCAAAGAATCGATCTTTCTTTTAGTTGTTGAATCTCTTTTTGATTGATCAATGTGTGATATTATGAATCCTCATTACTCATGGAATTGAAATGATCTCTGGATCGATTAGAATATCATTTCAATTAGATAGAATCCGTTACTTGAACAAAACTGGATCTTGTGGAATCATATTGAATATTTGGCGATACATTTTGTACCTTCCTAAAAAACCGATCCTTATTTACCAACCACATATTGTCTAACCAAATCCAATGCTCTCTTGATATGTTCCTCAAAATATCCAATTCGTGTAGATTCTTCCCCCAACTACAGATGAGATCTTGGTGGAACTACCACATATGAAATTTAGCACAAATTTGCAAAGAAATAGCCCACTTGTTTCTCAAGAAGAGATGGGAAAAATTCTTAATATCATTTGATTGAATAGTTGACCTTGCTCCTTGTTATTTGAAGAAACCCTCTACTTTAATTGGTATTTTTTCACAAAAAGCAAACATGAGATAACAAATCCAGTATTTCACTAAGATTTCAAATAGCTGTCCCGAATTCAAGTTGATTATGTTTTGCCTCTTCCTCAAGAAAAGACGATCAAAGAATTCCCAATCATGGTCCTTGCGGATCGGATCATCCATAGAATATACAAAAAGAAACTCCAGATATTTGATATCTTTCTCTTTAAATGAGATCTCAATTCCAGCGACGGTTTCATTAGATCTCTTACAACTAGAATCCCTCTTTTTTCCAATCCAGTTCCTCCACCACCGTGAACCCCAGTTAGATTCAGGCATGATACACTTTTTAGTTATTGGGAGAACCCAAGTACTCTCTTTCGGAAGATATAGGAGTGAAACAATCAACCTATTGATATTGGAAGACCTAAAAGATTCTTCCAATGTATCATTTTTGGGTGCAATGAAATTCATAGGTTTAGGAAGAAGCCTTGTCAAATAGAGATTTTTTCTTTTGACCATCTTTCGATTGTTAATACAAGGACTGCTACTACAAATAGTACTGCACTTTTGATCCTAAAATATCGATTGCATGTTGAACCCTGTAAATGTGAATTGCGTAAAAGTAGGATACTCCAAATTTGGGAGTCCAAGAGTTTTATAAAACGTTCTTGAAAATGTGAATTGCGTACAAGTAGGATACTCCAAATTTGGGAGTCCAAGAGTTTTATAAAACGTTCTTGATGGAAAAACTGTGAATGAAAGATCCCACTTAATTGAATTAGGTCCATGAATCTAAGAAATAGTGAGAATTCTTGACCTCTCTCAATATCTCGCTTAATTCGAAAATGTAGGATTTGAATTGATGTCCTTTTATTAAGTCCTCCTAAATTGCATTGATTTATCCTAAAGATTTAATTTGAATTGAAATTTGATTATTCACCATGTACGAGGATCCCTACTAAGCATCCATGGTTGAATAGTTAAAGCACCCAACTGATAATTAACGAATTCGTAGGTTCAATTCCTATTGGATACATGCCAATAGGACCCTCCAATAAAATAAGTCTATTGAAATTGGCTCTGTATCAATGGAATCTCATCATCTGTACATAATGAATTGGTGTGGTATATTCATATCATAACATATGAATAGTCAAAATTAACATTCTTATTGCGACTAGAACTCATAGGGAAGAAAATAGATTTATGGATGGAATCAAATATGCAGTATTTCCAAACAAAAGTATTCAGTTATTGTTAAAAAATCAATATACTTCTAATGTCGAATTAGGATTAACTAGGACATAAATAAAGCATTTGGTTGAACTATTCTTTGGTGTCAAGGTAATAGCTATGAATATTCATCGACTCCTGGGAAAGGGTAGAAGAATGGGAGCTATTATGGGACATACAATGCATTACAGACGTATGATCATTATGCTTCAACTGGGTTATTCTCTTCCACCAATTAGAAAGAAAATAACTTAACTAAAAATACTTAATAGCATGGCAATACATTTATACAAAACTTCTACCCCAAGCACATGCAAAGGAGCCGTAAACAGTAAAGTGAAATCCAATCCACGAAATAATTTGATCTATGGGCAGCATCGTTGTGATAAAGCTTGTAATGCCAGAGGAATCATTACCGCAGGGCATAGAGGGAGAGTCATAAGTGTCTATACCGAAAAATTGATTTTCGATGAATTGAAAAAGACATCTATGGTAGAATCGTAACTTAGAATACGATTCTAATCGAAATGCATACATTTGTCTCATACACTATAGGGATAGTGAGAAAATATATATTTTACATCCTAAAGGGGCTATATAATTGAAGATACCAATGTTTATGGTACAGAAGTTCCTATAAAAATGGGAAAAGCCTTTCCTTTGAGTGCAGTTTGAACTATTGATTTACGTAATTAGAAGTAATCAATTAGGTTTACGACGAAACCTAGAAATCAATCACTGATCCAATTTGAGTACCTCTACAGGATAGACCTCAACAAAAAACTGAAGGGTAACGGCAGCAAGTGATTGAGTTCAGTAGTTTCTCGTATAAAATTATTGACTCCAAACATATACTAATATGGTGAAGACAAAATTGTTTCAAGCACCGACAGAACTAGAAGTGCCCCTTGTTTCAAAGAGAGGAGGACGAGATATTCTCATTTCATTTGATGGTTAGAGGGAAATTCAAAGCTAAGCAGTGGTAATTCTAAGGATTCCTAAGCCCAAAAATAGAGATATCTCCTACGTTACCCATAATATTTGGAAGTATCGACGTAATTTCATGAGTCATTCGATTTAAATGCTACATGAAGAACATAAGCTACATAGAGGAACGGGAAGACCTAGGATGTAAAAGATCATAACATGAGTTATTTGGCAGATTTTGATTCCTATATATCCACTCATGTGGTACTTCACTATATGATATTTATAAGATCCATCTGTATAGATATCATCATCTACATCCAGAAAGCCGTATGTTTTGGAAGAAGCTTGTACAGTTTGGAAGAGGTTTTGACTGATCAAAATGAAGATTCTACTTCAACCAATATGCCTTAGGCATGGCCATACAAAACATAGTAATCACACTTGGAAAGGGGGGACATTTAGCCAGAGTAGCAGGTGCTGTAGCGAAACTGATTCCAAAAGAAGAGAAATCGGCCACATTAAAATTATCTTCTGGAGAGGTTCGTTTGATACCTAAAAACTACTCAGCAACAGTCACACAAGTGGGGAATGTTGGGGTGAACTAGAAAAGTTTGTTGATAAGTTTAATGAAAACATACTTGTGATCTAATTGTTGTTTTGTGGATGTTTTTGATACGAACCTAGGACGACCTGCTCCTAAACCCGTATTATATTAGCCCGGATCTTAATTAAGTTTAAGTTCTAATGGAATGGACCTCAACCCTTAACCAACCTGTGGTTAGAAACCTTGGTATAATGTAGACGCCACAATAGGGGATGGAAAAACTATTGATAAGTCAAGCTAAAACAACCAATTCTCTAATGGTGTTTTAGGTGTTCTCAAAGAACAAAGAGATAATTAATCTCACAAGTATTTTCTTAATCAAATCAAAGTTTTATTCATATTAAAAAATAAGCCTTTAAATAGGCTACAAAGCCACAAAATAAAACCCTAAAAATAAAGAAAACCAGCCACCACACATAAAGAACCCTAGTTGGCCGAAACTATACTTCCTTTCCTAATCTAAGTTTGATTAATTAATTCCTTTATATTAAATTAGGAATTAATTAATTTACAATGGAAAAAATAAAATAAAAACCTTAATAAAGTTATTTTTCCATAAAATAAATAAATAAAAGCCAAAAAGTAATGGTAGTTTCCTAAAACAAAAAGTAAAAACAAATTAGGAAACTAAAAAATGCTAACCTTTTGATCAAGTTGACTTTGATCAATCTTTGACCTCTTTGAGCTTCAGATCAGCTTCTAGATTCTTTTTAGGATGCCAAATAAGCTGAATATGAAGTCCCACACGTTGCCCATGCTTGGAAAAATAAGAAAAGGCTAATACAGTAAAATACAGTAAAGCTAGTAAGCAATACAGCTAATTCGGCCAAATTGTTGATGCTGTCCGTACAAGCCCTTTTTGATTGCATTTGAGGCTGCTTTAACTTGATTCCATGACCTTTTAGGCATATTTATTGAACCCATAAAGCATTGGAACCATTTCATGCTTCCCAGACTCCAAAAATGTACCGAAATCATCACCCGGGTCCGTATCGGCTTCCACCACTTGGATGCTTAGAATAGGCTTTGTATCTTCAAGTATGGACAAGCTCTGTTTAGATTGATTACCCCCTGTATATATACTCCTAGGTTTTCCTTAAATCTCTTAATTTGAGCTCTTGTGATTGGCCTAGTCTTCATCCGTGTCGAGTCAGCACCCCAGCGGGTTATCGGTGGAGCGAGCTCGGACGGAATCACATCAGTTTTAATAAGAACTTTAAGATAATTCTTTGAGTGGAAAAAAGGCAAGAGTGTGTGGGTTTAAAATAGGGTAAAAGCCGAAATTACTATGCAAACACGAGTGTCTAGTCGCTATTTGAGTGAAACATATGAGCGAGTGAGTTTGGTGAGGTCGTATTTTATTTTTTTGTTATTCATACTAACATGGCAGATTCAAGATTGAGAAGGGGAGATCCATCACTAAGAATTAATGAAAAGGAATCCATGAGAAGGGGTGAATCCCGAGCTATAAGGAATGGTGAGCAAACGGACATGAGGGCCATTTTGGAACAACTACAGCAGATGAATGCTCAATTTGACCATATATATTAACGGATGGAAAGATTAGAAACATCTTAAGGTGGGCCAAATTTGAGGCAAGAATCCGTGGAGGTTGAGGTCAAGGTCGAGGATGTCATGGATGGCCTGGAGAGGAGTTCAAATAGGAAAATTTTGAAGATGATTTTGAGGAGGGAATGGATGAAATGTATGCTATCCAAGAGGGGCTAGGCCATGTGAGGCATAGGAGAGAGAAGGAAGATGATGATCTTGGAAATATCAAGGTAAACATTCCACCTTTCATGGGAAAAAGTGACCTGGAAGCTTACTTGGAATGGGAGGAACGAATGGAGATGAATTTTGATTGCCACAACTATTCGAAGGCTAAGAAGGTGAAATTGGCAGCAATGGAGTTTGGACATTATGCATTCCAATGGTGGACTAATGAGCAAAACACCTGAAGGAGAGTAGGTGATGAATTGATCAATACATGGTGACAAATGCAAGGACCCATGAGTACCATCACACTATCATAGGCTGCTGCATCAAAGGCTTCAATGTTTATCTCAAGGAAATAGGTCCATGGAAGATTACTACAAGGAGATGGAGATGCTTATGATGAGGTTGAGCATGAATGAAGATAGAGAAGCAACCATGATAAGGTTCCTTGGTTTAGACCCTCAGTTATTGGACTTAATCCTCCATAAAAGGTAAGAAATTATGCATATTTTGACCAATTCAAGGTGAAAAAATGGGTTGCTCCCTTAGCAAAACTGGGATAAAGTTTAGCCAAAAGATTCTTATTCAAGACAAATTCATGAGGAAGTGGAATCTCTTTAGGATTTACTCCAGCATTTAGAAATTCATTAATTGGGAAATATACATGTACTTGATGCCCTGCCCAAGAAAGAGACGCAAGTCCTAGTAGTCCTACTAAATGATGATTCAACATAGATTCTACACCTTGGAACCAAGCCAATTTTGGAGCAGCTTTGTAATAATGGAACCAACCAGCAAAAAGCATTAAGCCTGCAAAAACCAATGCACCAATTGCAGTACAATAGAGCTGTAATTCACTAGTTATTCCGCATGCTCGCCAAAGCTGAAAAGAACTAGAGGTTATTTGTATTCCTTGGAAACCACCACCTACATCACCATTCAATATTTCTTGACCCACTATTGGCCAAACCACCTAGGCACTAGGCCCAATGTGAGTAGGATCGCTTAGCCATGCTTCATAATTGGAAAAACAAGCACCGTGGAAATACATAGCACTTAGCCAAAGAAAAATGATGGAGAGTTGCCTGAAATGGGCACTAAATACTTTTCGAGGGATCTCCTCCAAATCATTGGTATGGCTATCGAAATCGTGAGCAATAGCGTGTAGGTTCTAGATCCAAGTGGTAGTACTGGTCCTTTAACTATTGTTCTTAAGAAATGACCTGGTCTAGCCCATTCCTCAAAAGAAGTTTTTATGGGATCCCTATCTGATACGAACCTAGGACGACCTGCTCCTAAACCCGTATTATATTAGCCCGGATCTTAATTAAGTTCAAGTTCTAATGGATTGGACCGCAACCCCTAACCAACCTGTGGTTAGAAACCTTGGTATAATGTAGACGCCACAATAGGGGATGGAAAACCTATTGATAAGTCAAGCTAAAACAACCAATTCTCTAATGGTGTTTTAGGTGTTCTCAAAGAACAAAGAGATAATTAATCTCACAAGTATTTTCTTAATCAAATCAAAGTTTTTATTCTTATTGAAAAATAAGCCTTTAAATAGGTTTGAAAGAAACAAAATAAACCCTAAAAAAATAATTCAAAACCGGACTCCTATAGGAATTAGGAAACTTCACCGAATTCTAATATGTCCTAAACTAAGTTTCCTAAACTAAATTTGATTAATTAATTCCTTTATTCTGAATTAGGAATTAATTAATTTACAATGAAAATAATAAAATAATAACATTCCTAAACTTATTTGTCCAGAAAATAAATAAATAAAAACTAAAAAGTAATGGTAGTTTCCTAAAACAAAAAGTAGAATAAAATTAGGAAACTATAATACTAGCTTTTTTGACTAATTTGACTTTGACCAATCTTTGACATCTTTAAGCTCCAAATCAGCTTCTAGATGCTTTGTAGGATGCCAAATAAGCTGAATATGAAGTCCCACACGTTGCCCATGCTTGGAAAAATAAGAAAAGGCTAATACAGTAAAATACAGTAAAGCCAGCAAGTAATATAGCAAATTCGGCCAAATTGTTGATGCTGTCCGTACAAGCCCTTTTTGATTGCATTTGAGGCTGCTTTAACTTGATTCCATGACCTCTTGGGCATATATATTGAACCCATAAATCATTGGAACCATTTCATGCTTCCCGGACTCCAAAAATGCACCAAAACCGTCACCCGGGTCCGTATTGGCTTCTATTGCTTGTATGAGTAAAACAGGCCTTGGTTCTTTAGATATGGCCAACCCCTCTTGACTATGACTTATTCCTTGTATGAAGACAGAAAGATTGTCCTTGAACTTCTTGGCTTGGGCCCTAGTGATCGGTCCCACCTTCATTTGTATTGGGTCAGCACCCCAGCGGGTTGTTGGTCGAACAGTCTCGGGTGGATTCGCATCATTCCCCTCCTCTTGAAAAGGATTTGTCCTCAAATCAAAGTCATCACCTGCAGCAAAAGGAGATAAATCAACAACATTAAAGGTGGCACTAACACTATACTCACCCGGTAGATCAAGTTTGTAGGCATTGTCGTTTATCCTCTCCAAAACTTGAAAAGGTCCATCACCCCTCGGCATGAGTTTTGATTTCCTTTGTTCGGGAAATCTTTCTTTCCTTAAATGCAGCCACACCCAATCTCCAGGTTCAAACACCATTGATTTTCGGCCTTCATTAGCCACCTTTGCATATTGCTCGGTCCTCCTCTCAATGTTTGCTCGTGTCTTCTCATGAATCTGCTTTACAAAATTAGCTTTTTGTTTTCCATCTAGATTAGCACGCTCACTTAAAGGCAAAGGTGTTAAATCTAATGGAGTCAAAGGATTAAAACCATAAACAATTTCAAATGGAGTAAATTTAGTTGCTGAATGTAAAGACCTATTATATGCAAATTCAACATATGGCAAACATTCTTCCCAAGTCCTTAAATTTCTACTAATTAATGCTCTTAACAATTCATACAAGGTTCTATTTACTACTTCGGTTTGTCCATCAGTTTGTGGATGACAAGTAGTTGAAAATAAAAGCTTAGTACCTAATTTAGCCCACAATGTTTTCCAAAAATAGCTTAAGAACTTAGCATCCCTATCCGAAACAATAGTTCTTGGCATTCCATGCAATCTCACAATTTCCTTGAAAAATAAATTAGCAATATTGGATGCATCATCAGTTTTGTTACATGCAATAAAATGTGCCATCTTAGAAAACCTATCTACTACAACAAATATTGAATCCTTACCTGTCCTTGACCTAGGCAACCCAAGAATAAAATCCATAGACAAATCTACCCAAGGATAGGTAGGGATCGGCAAAGGTTTATACAATCCATGCGGTTTCAATGTTGATTTTGTTTTTCGGCAATTCAAACATCTTTCACAAATTCTCTCAACATCTCTCCTCATGTTAGGCCAATAAAAATGTTCTTGCAGCAAGGATAAAGTTTTTAAAATACCAAAATGACCCATTAAACCACCCCCACGACCTTCCCAAACCAATAATTCCCTAATACTACAATTAGGCACACAAAGTTTGTTTTCGTTAAATAAATATCCCTCAAATATGTAAAATTTATTAAATCCATGTTTCAAACAGGTTTTAAAAATTTCTCCAAAGTCACTATCATGCTCATAAAGTTCTTTCAATTGTTCAAATCCAAGCAACCTAGCATCTAAGGTAGAAAAGAGCACATATCTTCAGGATAATGCATCGGCAACCACATTTTCCTTACCTTTTTTGTAGCGGATCACATATGGAAATGTTTCAATAAATTCAATCCACTTAGCATGCCTTCGGTTGAGCTTTCCTTGACCCTTGATATGCTTCAAAGACTCATGATCCGTATGAATCACAAACTCCTTTGGCATGAGATAATGCTGCCACGTCTCCAAAGCCCTCACCAAAGCATACATCTCTTTGTCATAAATCGGGTAGTTTAGGGCAGCTCCATTTAATTTTTCACTAAAGTAGGCTATGGGCCTTCCTTCTTGCATTAAAACAGCTCCAATACCTACACCCGAAGCATCACACTCAATTTCAAAAGTTTTAGAAAAATTTGGCAAAACTAACAAAGGTGCATTACACAATTTTTCTTTCAATAAATTAAAAGATTTTTCTTGTACTTCCCCCAATTTGAAACAAACATTCTTCTTGACAACTTCATTCAATGGTGCTGCTATGGTACTAAAATCCTTGACAAATCTTCGGTAAAAGCTTGCCAAGCCATGAAAGCTCCTCACTTGGGTGATAGAAGTAGGAACCGGCCACTCTTGAATTGCTTTCACCTTAGCTTGGTCAACTTTGATTCCTGCAGCACTTACTACAAAACCTAGAAACACAAGCTCTTCTTTGCAAAATTCACATTTTTTAATGTTAGCAAACAATCTTTCCTTTTTAAGAACTTGCAAAACTTGCCTAAGGTGATCCACATGGTCATCCAAATTTTGGCTATATATTAAAATGTCATCAAAATAAACAACCACAAATTTACCAATAAATGGACGCATTACATGATTCATAAGCCTCATGAAAGTACTAGGTGCATTAGATAATCCAAAAGGCATAACTAACCAGTCATACAGCCCATATTTAGTTTTGAATGCGGTTTTCCATTCATCACCTTCTTTCATCCTAATTTGGTGATAACCACTCCTAAGATCAATTTTTGTAAACATGCAAGCACCATGCAACTCATCAAGCATATCATCTAATCTAGGAATGGGATGTCTATATTTGATGGTAATGTTGTTTATAGCCCTACAATCAACACACATTCTCCAAGAACCATCCTTTTTAGGTACCAACAAAACAGGAACAGCGCATGGACTTAAACTCTCACGAATGTATCCTTTATCAAGCAAATCACTTACCTGCTTTTGCAGCTCCTTTATTTCTTCGGGATTGCTCCTATAAGCTGGTCTATTTGGTATGGAAGCCCCTGGAACAAAGTCAATTTGATGTTCTTTCCCTTGAATAGGTGGTAGTCCACTTGGAATCTCATTTAGGAAGACATCTCCAAATTCCTTCAAAAGAGAAATCATTGAACTTGGCAATTCAAGTTCTTCAAAGTTAGTTTGATCATTAAAATAATTTTCTTTGTAAAGCATGACCAGAAAAGGTTTCTTACACTCAATAACCTTATTAATATCCCCTAAACTCAAATAAAAATTGCTACTTAACCTTTCCTTTCTTTCTTTTTCTTTTCTTCCCTTGGATTGGCGCAAACCGTCGGATTTCTCTTCCTTCTCCAAGCTCGCGGGTTTACCACTTCCTTTTCCCTCTCTTTCGGCTTTCCCTTGATCTTTCCACTCAATATGAACCTTAGAAACCTTACCTTGGTCAGCAACCTCAATCTTACCTTCTTGAAAGGATGGTGAAGCCGTTGGTGCCATACTTGATTTTTCCTTGAGCTTTTCGGCTTCTCTCCTTTGTTGCATTTGTAATTGGTCTTTGTAAACCTCTTTAGGAGATAATGGTTCCAGCTTGACCTTCTTCCCTTTAAACCTGAAAACAATACTATTTTCTCGACCAAAATGAGTAGCATCTTTATCAAATTGCCATGGTCTACCTAATAGTATATGACCAGCAATCATGGGTACAATATCACATAAAACTACATCCTCATATCTACCTATATTAAATTTTACTTTGGCTTGTTTGTTTACTTTCATCTCACCACTATCATTAAGCCATTGTAATCTATAAGGTTCTGGATGTTTAATTGTTTTCAAGCCTAATTTATCAACTACAAGATTACTTATCACATTAGTACAACTCCCACTATCTATAATCATGCTACAAATTTTACCTTGTATTTTGCAGCGAGTGTGGAAGATGTTTTCTCTTTGTATCTGCTCTTCATCTTTGTAGACAGCAAGTATTCTCCTTGAAACCAAGCTCAACTCAGCATTAGATGTATCTACAGGTTCGGCTTCATCTTCATTGCAATCCTCCTCTTGCTCAGTTTCAGCCCCACTTTCTTCACTTGCGGATTCCAGCTCACCATCACCCTTTAATACCATGATTCTTCTATTTGGGCATTGGCTGGCTATGTGTCCTCTTCCTTGGCACTTAAAACAAATTATTTCTCTGGATTTTTGAGGTTTAGGATCAGATTTTATCTCACCTCTAAGTGCTTGGACAGATTCGGTCTTGACCTCCCTTCTTGGCTGGTTGGTAGATTCTTCTCCTAATTTCGGCTTCAACTTGTTTTCATAAGTGGAATTGTTTTTCCAGCCACTTGAACTTGTCCTTCTACTGCTAGAAACTCCTCCAAACCGTGTACTAACACCCCTCCTCTTGAATTGGTTCTCAAGCTTAATGGCTACATGCAACATCTCCTCCAATTCCAAGTATTGTTGTAATTCAAGTTGGTTGGCAATGTCACGGTTCAAACCACCAAGAAATCTCGCCATTGTTGCTTCTCTATCCTCATTCATATTCAGCCTCATCATTAACATCTCCATCTCTTTGTAATAATCCTCCACGGACCTACTTCCTTGAGACAAAGATTGAAGCCTTTGATGCAGCAACCTTTGGTAATGAGATGGCACAAACCGCTTTCTCATGGCTCCTTTCATTTGACGCCATGTTGTAATCAAGTCATCACCAACCCTCCTTCGGGTGCTTTGCTCATTTTTCCACCATTGGAGTGCATAATGGCCAAACTCCATTGCTGCCAACTTCACCTTCTTACCTTCCGAATAGTTGTGGCAGTCAAAAATCATCTCCATTTTTTCTTCCCACTCCAAATAAGCTTCGGGATCACTTTTACCCATACAAGGTGGGATATTAACCTTGATATTTCCCAAATCATCATCTGTATCTTCCCTCCTATATCTCCCACGGCCAGCTCTATCTTGGACAGCAAAGGTTTCGTCCATACCTTCCTCAAAGTCACCGTCGAATGGCTCCTCATCAAATTCCTCTCTCGGCCTCTCGCGACCTCCTCGTCCTCGGCCTCGTCCTCCATGGAATTCTTGCCTATTTCTTGTATTCGGCCTTCCTTATGAGGCTTCTAATCCTCCCACTCTTTGACTTACATGCTCAAATTGAGCACTAACCCGCTGTATTGATTCCAAAACAGCTCTCATGTCCACTTGGTCTCCACTTCCGGTAGCTCGGTCATCGCCATGGAATGCTACGGACTCTTCCTCATTGATCCTCAAGGGTGGATCCCCTCTTCTTATTCTAGAATCTGCCATGTTAGTAAAATACTGTAAAAATAAAATAAATCCTCACAATATTCACTCCCTCACGTGTTTCACTCAAACAAGGTCTCAACACTCGTGTTTGCACACTAGTTTCGGCTTTTACCCTCTTTTAAGCTCACACAGTCTTGCCTTTTTCCACTCAATGAATTATCTCAAAGTTCTAATTAAAACACCCACAAAACAGCAATTAGATCACTAGTATGTTTTAATTAAACTTATCAACAAGACAGTAGCAAAAAGTAGGCAATACCGAAAGAATCCAACAAATCCTAATTTTTCGGCTTTCTAGACAAGAAAACACAAAATAATGGGAAAACGTTGGAATTTTTGAAAACTGCACCAGATGGTAGTAGATTATGAGTTCAAGAATAAAATTCCAGGAAAAGAAATTCAAATACGAACAAGAATCAAAGAGAACAAAATTATAGAAAAGTGTTGGTTGTTGTTCTTGTAATTCAAGTTTTGTATCAATTCCTTTATCTAATTTTAATCCAAATAATTTAAGCACCCAAAATCCAAATATCCAGAAGCAAAAATAGTTCTCCAGCAACTCAAATATTGAATAAATAATAAAAAACCAGCAGCTCCAACAAATTGTCAGCAAACAAATCAAACTCCAACAAACCGAAATATTTTTTTTTTCTTCTTTTTTTTTTTGTTTTTTTGTTTTTTGTTTTTTTTTTATTCGGCCTTACCTTCTTTTTTTCTTTTTTTTTTTTTCACTCACAGAACATAAACAACTGCAGTAGCAAGAATAATTACCAAAATTGCAATTCCAACTCCAAAACAAACACCAAACCCGTGACCTCCAAATAAACAAAATGTGCAGTTCTTTTTTTTTTTTTTTAAATGTTGCCGCAAACTTTTTTTTTTTTTCTTGTTTTCATTTTTTTTTTTTGAATATATGAATGCAAATATTTAAGACTAAAACAGCAAAGAAAAATCAACAAAAACCAAATTAACAAGAACAATGATAAAAGACAACCAACAAACTAGGAAACAAAAATATGATAAAACTAGGAAATCCTAATTCAACTAGGAATGAATTTTAATTTTAATTTTTTTTTAAGATGCTGAACGTGTATAGGATGGATGCAACCTTAACCTAATGCTAAAATTGCAGAATAACATAAAAACAAATAAAGTAAATAAAGATAGATCAAACCTGAACAAAATTTAGCTCTGATACCAAATGATACGAACCTAGGACGACCTGCTCCTAAACCCGTATTATATTAGTCCGGATCTTAATTAAGTTCAAGTTCTAATGGATTGGACCACAACCCCTAACGAACCTATGGTTAGAAACGTTGGTATAATGTAGACGCCACAATAGGGGATGGAAAACCTATTGATAAGTCAAGCTAAAACAACCAATTCTCTAATGGTGTTTTAGGTGTTCTCAAAGAACAAAGAGATAATTAATCTCACAAGTATTTTCTTAATCAAATCAAAGTTTTTATTCTTATTGAAAAATAAGCCTTTAAATAGGTTTGAAGAAACAAAATAAACCCTAAAAAAATAATTCGAAACCGGACTCCTATAGGAATTAGGAAACTTGACCGAATTCTAATATGTCCTAAACTAAGTTTCCTAAACTAAATTTGATTAATTAATTCCTTTATTATGAATTAGGAATTAATTAATTTACAATGAAAATAATAAAATAATAACTTTCCTAAACTGATTTGTCCAGAAAATAAATAAATAAAAACTAAAAAGTAATGGTAGTTTCCTAAAACAAAAAGTAGAATAAAATTAGGAAACTATAATACTAGCTTTTTTGACTAATTTGACTTTGACCAATCTTTGACCTCTTTAAGCTCCAAAACAGCTTCTAGATGCTTTGTAGGATGCCAAATAAGCTGAATATGAAGTCCCACACGTTGCCCATGCTTGGAAAAATAAGAAAAGGCTAATACAGTAAAATACAGTAAAGCCAGCAAGCAATACAGCAAATTCAGCCAAATTGTTGATGCTGTCCGTACAAGCCCTTTTTGATTGCATTTGAGGCTGCTTTAACTTGATTCCATGACCTCTTGGGCATATGTATTGAACCCATAAATCATTGGAACCATTTCATGCTTCCCGGACTCAAAAAATGCACCAAAACCGTCACCCGAGTCCGTATTGGCTTCTATTGCTTGTATGAGTAAAACAGGCCTTGGTTCTTTAGATATGGCCAACCCCTCTTGACTATGACTTATTCCTTGTATGAAGACAGCAAGATTGTCCTTGAACTTCTTGGCTTGGGCCCTAGTGATCGGTCCCACCTTCATTTGTATTGGGTCAGCACCCCAGCAGGTTGTTGGTCGAACAGTCTCGGGTGGATTCGCATCACTATCTACCAAAATTTTAACTTCTGGTTCTAGGAAACGAATAATCATTGAGTCCCCTCTTTCTGGACAACACATGCAAAGAGACCCGCCAATAGATGTTTAGACTTAGTTTTTTTATCTTCTATCTCCCATCTAGACTTAGTTTTTTATCTTCTATCTCCTATCAATCTGTTTTCTTTAGTTATTCACTAGAGCAATTATCTATCTATTTTCTTTAGTTATTCACTAGAGCAATTATGATGTGGAAGTCAATCCGGGGCAAGTGTTCAGATCTATAATGACATAGCTGGGGTGTGCTTAACGGGCCTTTTTAATCTTATAAATTTTTTTGGGGGCTTTAAATTGATGCAATTCCTTTTTGTGCAACCTAATGTATTTATATCTCAATTAGAAGTTCCTAAATGAAGACACTTTATGTCTTACATAGAATATATTACTATTACTTTATTCCAACTGTGTGAACAGTCATTAGTCATTACTAAGAGACATACCAGTATTTCCATTTAGTCATTCGAAGGTCTCTTTTACTTCTATTAGTTATTATTACTAACAGTAGAAAAGAAATATATTTTCTAACTTATTTGTATTTCGTTTATCCCTACGAAATAACATACGAAATATAACGATCTTAGATGGAGAAGGGATATAATGAAATTTTTTGATTGGTTCTTCCTAAAAAAATGATCCATTTTATTTGACTGACAGAGACAACAAACAATTCATAAACAGTTCATTATAACAAATAAAAAATAAATAAAATAAAAAAATAGTTAGAATAAAATAGTGTTCTCATTCGAAATGCTTTGTGATCTTCTACTAATTTTGCGCTTCAATATAATTCCCAAGAGTAAGCGCTATAGCCTGTTTCCAATACTCGACAGCTTGGTCGAACCAAGCTTCCGCAATTTCAAAATTTCCTTATCGAATGGCCCGTTCTCCCCGATCAGAATCGGTGGGTAAATTCCTTCCCTTAGAACCGTATTTGAGAGTTTTCGACCTCATATGGCTCAGCAGTCAAATTCTTTTAGTATCTCATTTTTTTAATCTACCATATATAATTGAATAAGATTTCTAATGGATCTATCCCATTTTTTTCTCTCGAGTTAACCGAAAGAGGTTATGAGTTTCAAACTTAAATTTTGCTTAATGATTTAATCAATTTTATCTTTTCTCCCACCTTCATAAAGCGTAAGTATTTCTACTATCATTAGAATTTTCTAAAAGGTAACTATCTCGGTTTCATATATAAATTTGTATAGAATCTTTGAAAGAGACTTTCTTTATAAGAAGGAAAATGCTTACTATCCTTGGGATCTGATGCAACACCGCTGCTCAATACCTTAGGGGTCAACTCTATTACATAAGTGGATTCCAAACTTTTATCTCATATCATGACATAAGTAAGCAATTGTTATTGTATTGGCCTAAAATCTCACGAGATCAATGCTTCCTTTTCAATTAGGCCTTTTATCCACAAAATAAAGTATCTAGGCATACCAATTTAGTCATATTTCCACTTCTATGAAGTGCATTTCTTTACTACTGCTGATAAAAATAATTGATTTGGACGATACATATGTAGAAAGCCTATTTGTTATAGTATTTATTAACGGATTTGCTCTTTCTTTCCCGTTCTATAGTGGAGATAGTCGCACGTAATGACAGATCATGGCCATATTATTAAAAGCTTGTGGTAAGAATGGGTTATACTCTAGTGCCCGAAAATAATATTCCAGAGCTTTCGTATGTTCTCCGTTCCTTTTGTGGATAAAGCCTATGTTATAAAGTGTATAACTTTGATCATAGGGATCGATTTCTAATCACATAGCTTCATAATAATTCTATAAAGCTTTTGTATAATTTCCTTCGGATTGAGCCAACATCCTTTATGGCCGTCGTTTGATTCAAAAAATCTCCGTTTCAGAATTCTGAGTGTCTTTCTCCTAAGGTTGAGAGCGGTAAAATAAAAAAGTATAATTATAAAAAAGAAAAAGGTAGAAAATATATAAAAAAATATAAAATTGATTTATAACTTTATAATTGGTAATTATAATTTATTATAATTATATAATTATTTATAATTATAATAATATATATAATAAATATATTATTTATTAATTATAATTTATTATATAATGTAATTAATTAATTTATTATATATTTTATAATTTATTATAACATAATATTTTATAATATAACAACTAAATAAGAAAGGAAATAATAATAAAAAGAATCAAATCCAACCGTCTCGGTAATAGGTGAATGCCTCTTTCTCTATCCAAGTTGTCGGGATTATTTACAATAAGATATTGGCTACAATGGAAAAGGTCTTATCAATAAAATTTGCATTTATTCCAGATCTAGACATAGGTAGAAATCCATTCTATAATTTTTTTGAATTACCCTTCGTGTTGTGAGAAAATAATCCCCAAATAAAGGGAATTGGATAATACGAAATAACATAAAAATAGACTCATTAAAAAAGAAGACCTTCCACTCAAATTCTTTCTTTTTCTTTTTGATAGGAATCAATAAAAACCAAGAAATATTTGAATCCGATTATATTTCTTTCAAATGTAAGTATAGTAAAATATACTAATAAAAATATAGTAGTAATATAAAGTAGTAGTAAAAGAATGAAAGGAACTATTCCTATTTCATCGAAGTTGAAGAATCAAAGAAATATTCCTTCAGATTAGGATAATTAAGAAGTTTTGATCGAATTATGATCCAAAAAGAGAAGAAAAAGAAGTGAATAATCATTCTATGATGGATGAAAATAGACTAGCCGTCCATTTTGTGTTTTGTATATTGTGCGTATAATGGGTATACGTTGTACAATCAAATATAAAAACCCCATGACGTTTCCTAAATTTGGAATAAGTCTATGGGTCCAAAGTTGGGATAAGGGGTTGAAAGATCTAAAACTGGAAAGTCATTTTAGAATTTTTATGAAAATGCACTAATAATCTAAACTAAATATAATAATGATCTAAAACTATCCATTAAACATACTCTTAAAAAATAGATTGCTCAATGTATTCGTTCCAATTCAGTTATTTAATCCGGTATAAATATTAGAAAAGGTCGGGAGTATTGTCTTCGTACACATAAATCTTTATTTATTGTTTTTCACAAAAAACATTATTTTTCCCCATGCGTTGAAGGAAGGTTTTATCTTTAATTTAATAAAAGTTTTTCTATTAAGAAAAAAATAGTGTACATACATATCCAAAAATTGAATATGAATAACTCACTATTCACTTGGTTTCTGAACCATAATCATTATGTAGGAGAGATGGCCAAGTAGTTGAAGGTGTAGCATTGGAACTGTTATGTAGGCTTTTGTTTACCGGGGGTTCGAATCCCTCTCTTTCTGTACCCTTTACCTAATTAACCAATGTTACTGATCGCAATGTAGCAAATAACAATGGATACCATTATTCCAACAGTTAGCCCTCTCTTTCCTCTCTTTGATATAGATTCTCTATTCCTAATACTAATTTCTACGGTATGGAAAATATTGTAATGTAAAGAAGGGACAAAGAATGAAAATCACCATACTAATCTATGATACATGAATGGGAGAAAAATCCCGGATCAAAACCCCTGTTCTTATATTGTAGGGGGGTATCCGAGCCCCTGTTCTTATATTTTAGTTCGGTTTCAGTCTGATGAGAATAATATTCTACAACTAGCAATTCATCTATTTTCAAACCGACCCATTTAGCATCTATTATTTGATTGATTAATCCTTTATATTGAAATGGGTGAAGCGTTAAATGTTTTGGCAATTCCTCAAGCGAGGCTAAATCAAGATAATTTTGAACCAGAGCCCTAGATGTTTGTTCATCCCTTACTCTAATGATATCTCGGGGTTTGCAGTGATAACTTGGTATATTTACTATACGACCATTAACTAAAATATGTCTATGGTTAACCAATTGGCGGGCTTGGGGAATAGTAGAAGCCATACCCAATCAAAAAAGTATGTTATCCAAACGCATTTCAAGTAATTGTAGTAAAACCTGACCCGTTGACCCTTTGGTTTTTCCAGTGATACGAACGTATTTAAGTAATTATTGTTCTGTAAGACCATAATGAAAGCGCAATGTTTGTTTTTCTTCTAAACGAATACAATATTGGGATTTTTTACTGGGGCGCAATTGGTTTCTAAGATCGCTTATGGCTCGAGGTTTTTGACTAGTTAGTCCCGGTAAAGCCCCCAGACGACGTATTGTTTTTAAACAAGGTCCTCCATAACGTGACATAAAGACTCCTTATTTTATTGAAATTTCATAAACCTAAACGAAATTAAAACTAAACTAAATGATAAATGAAGTGAAATTTACTGAAGTCTTGGAGTACAAAGAATAATTAGATGAATTGTATCAATATCCAAGAATAATTAGATGAATTGTATCAATATCCGGACTGTATTGTATTGTATATATAATATATATATATATATAAATATTATTTATTATTGTGTATCATTTTTATGCAATACAATAATAAATTTTATAATATATTTTATAAAAAAATATAAATAAGCAATATAATAAATAAGCAATATAGCAATAAATAATAAAAGTTCTTTTCTTCATTGATTTGTTTCACAGAGATCGAACTTTTAGTTTCTTTTTTTTTATTATTATTATAAATGGGAGTTTCTATGAGATAATAAAGAGATAATAGATCGGTGACCCTTGGTAAGGTAAAAGGGTCAGAAGCCTTTTCATTATTCTTATTATCTCAACATTCTTATTATCAGTTTTGTAAAAAAAAATAAAAAAAAAAATCAAACAGATGGAGAAAAGCCAGCTATCAGAATCGAACCGATGACCATCGCAAATGTTATGCTCTAACCTCTGAGCTAAGTGGGCTCGCATAAATTCATATGACTGGAGAGAAGAATCTAGAATAGAAATTCAAAGAAATATTGGATATTTGAATATTATAAAAAAATAGCAATTAACATAACAATTAATATAGCTATGTAATTTCGATTTTTTTACCAACTATATGTTTATCAATAATCAATATCTTGATTAGATAGTAAGATTTTTTTTTTCGTGAATTAAAAAAAGACTTTGTAATTATTTTTTACTATTATAATATTAATGTTTATAATATAAAAAAGATTAAAAAGATTATAATTATTATAATAAAGAATTAATATTATAAAATATTATAATAAAAAATTTCCTTTTTAGTCCTTTTTTTTTTAATGTTATTTATGTTATTGTTATAAAAGGTCTGCCCTAAGAAAAAGGGAAGAAGAAGAAAAAAATGAAAACGAAAAATACAATCCAATCTATATAAACGCAATCCAGATCATAATGAAACATTCCAATGTTTTCATTCGGAAAGGTGAAAGCTAAAATGAAAAAAAAGAATCGACTGTTCAAGTATTCAAAATTACACGCAAAAAATGATAGAAATAGGGGCATAGCATGTTAGCTTATACATCTATCACATATATATTTATGTATAATATTATTATGTATAATAAATATGCATAATATATATGTGGCATATATCCATATATATTGTATATTGAATTTAAGTTCGTATTGAATGTAATTTCGAATACAAAATTGATAGAATCTTTTTTGATTGGACCAAATATGAGTATCCGATAGAGATGAAAGAAGATAGACAATAAATCCAAATTGGGAGAAAATGCCTTTCAATATGGAACTGCTATCTAATATAAATAAATGATAAAGAAGAGTAGCATCAAGACCTTAATAAAAAAAAGGGGGGGAGGGGGGAGATATGGCGAAATTGGTAGACGCTACAGATTTAATTGGATTGAGCCTTGGTATGGAAACCTACCAAGTGATAACTTTCAAATTCAAAGAAACCTAGAATTATAAATGGGCAATCCTGAGCCAAATCCTATTTTATGAAAAGAAACAAGGATTCAGAAAGTGATAATAAAAAAGGATAGGTACAGAGACTCATTGGAAGCTATTCTAACAAATGGAGTTGGCTGCGATACATTAGTAAATGAATCCTTCTATCGAAACTCCGAAAAGGATGAAGAATAACCCTATATATATGTATATGTATTGAAATACTATTATACATGTATACGTACTGAAATACTATCTCCAAGCCAAATGATTAATGATGACCAAAATAATTTTTATTTATTTATATGTTTATATGAAAAATGAAAGAATTGCTGTGAATCAATTCCAAGTAAAAAAAAATGGAATATTCATTAATCAAATTATTTACTCCATCATAATATGATGGATCTTTTAAAAAATTGATTAATTAGACGAGAATAAAGAGAGAGTACCATTCTACATGTCAATATCAACAACAATGAAATTTATAGTAAGAGGAAAATTTATCGAATTTAGATATCATGAGGGTTCAAGTCTCTCTATCCCCTAAAAGGCCGATTTGATTCCCTAATTTTTATCCTATACTCTCATTTCGTTAGCGGTTCAAAATTCGTTATGTTTCTCATTCATAAATTTTTTTCTTTTCACAATCCTTGTGATATATATGATACACGTACAAATGAACATCATTGAACAAGTAACCCTGAGTGTAAATTGGAATGATCATATTATCACTCGTACTGTACTGAAACTTACAAAGTCTTCTTTTTTTTTTTTCTTTTTTTTTTTTTAAGATCTAAGAAATTCCACCAAGGCCTGGATAAGACTTTGTACTCCCCTTTCCATCTTTTCAATTGACATAGACCCAAGTAATCTATTAAAATGAGGATGATGCATCGTGAATGGTTAGGATAGCTCAGCTAGTAGAGCAGAGGATTGAAAATCCTCGTGTCACCATTTCAAATCTTGTTCCTAGCACATGGATTGTTTGTATGAGTATTGATTCTACAAATTGGTTGACATACATATTCATTAATTAATAGTATAGATCATGATACATGTTTATCCATCTAAGCGGCTGGAGAGATGAGTAAAGCGTATCTAAAGAAACAAAAAGATTTTGTTTCCTCGTCGTTTTATCTATTCATTCATATTGTGTCTCCTCTCATTCCCAAAAAGTGGTACTACTTCTTCTATATTGCAAGGGGAGTTGAAGGGTACGAATAGCCAAGATTCGTTTCAGATATAATACAAATAGAATCTGATCCCTTGCATTCATTTGTTTAGATTTTCTTTTCATATTCTATTTCCCCATTTCCCCCTATGTTGTTACTTCCTGGGTTGTTACTTTCTGGAACCCATCTAAATGATGTGCGTGGTACATAGTTCTGCATCATTAACTATTTCATCCTATTAAATCAGCTCAGCTCATGTGGAAAAAGTATCTTTCAAAATTTGAAAATCGTACTGAATCCCTCTAATTTAATTGTTTATTTATTATTTTTTTATTAGAATTTCTTTATTTTTAGCCTATCCTTTTTTTTAAATTATACATAATATATGAAATGAATGAAACTTTAGCTCTTTGATCTATAAAAACACAAAAAAAAAAACGAACTAATATTCTTTGAATATCTGCAGTTGTAGAAGTGAAGATGAGTTTCTGATTATTCGATGAGCAAGTTGTAGTTCATAAAAATCATGGGCAATATAATCCTTACGTAAAGGCCATCCTATCCAACTTTTCGACATTAAGATACGTTGTGGATGTGGATGATTATTATAAGAGGTTCCCAACATATCATATGATTCCCTTTCTTGAAAATCAACACTTTTCCAAACCCAGAAAACAAACGGAATTCTAGGATTCCTCCTTGGGGCAAATACTTTTATGCATCCTTCTTACGTTGATCTATACCATACTTTATTCACGTAAGATGATACACACTGGCCAACAGTCCACCTGGTGCTACATCATAGGCACATTGGGAGCGTAGATAATTGTAACCATATACATATAAAATGACATCAATTGAATGCCAATCCTTGGGCTTTATTTGTAAGTCTCTATTCCTTGGTAATCGAAGCCCAAAAATCTATGAACTAGCCCATGTTTGACTAACCAAGCAGATAAATGACCCTGCATGTTTTTTATCTCTCCCGTATTTTTATTTGTATTGTATAAGTAGTTTATTTGTATAAGAATTATAAGTATTTGACATTTACGATTACGATGACATTTATAAAGATTGGCTTGCTGTTTCGTATTCTGTATCTATACAAAAAAATAAATAAGCTCCTGCCTAATTCACTAATTCATGGGAAGATATTGAACTTTTGTATTTGAAAAGTGTTTTTGGGGGGATCTCTGAAGTAGATGGTGGTTGATAGAGTAATCCTTGATTATAATTTCCCGTATGAGTACTGCGTCCAACACGAAACTTGTGGTTGTAGTAAAACTTCGATTCACCTATTAAGATCTAATTCAATCTTCATTGATTTCTCAAGATATTTTCTTCCGAAGTTTTGTTATAGCATCTATAACGGCCTATGGTTTAGGTGGACAACTGGGCAAATAGACATCTACGGGAATCAACTTATCGACCCCCCGAACAGTACTTTAAGAATCAGTACTGAACATCCCCCTTGTTATTGTACATGCTCCCATAGTAATAACATATATCGGTTCAGACATTTGTTCATATAATCTCACTAAGGAAGGGGCCATTTTCATTGTTACTATACCCATTATTAAAATTAGGTTAGCCTGTCTAGGACTAGATCTTGGCACTAGCCCATAACAATCAAAGTTGAATCGCGATCCTATTAATGAAGCAAATTCAATAAAGCAACAACTGGTACCATAGAGAAGCGGCCATAAACTGGAGAGTCTTGACCAATTTGAAAGATCACCTGATGTAGTTGAAATAACTAAATTTTGGATTGTTCAATTAAGGAAGGGAAAAACTCAATAATGGAATTCATAACTGTTTCAAATACATTTTTTTATTTATTGTCTGATGAATATTCAAGAGTTAAGACCATTCCAAAGCTCCTTTTTACCATGCATAAATTGAACCAACAATTAGGATAAACGTGAAAATTAAAGCTTCTATAAATATGGATGCCCCCAATACATCAAAACTCATTGCCCATGGATAAAGAAAAACCGTTTCAACATCCAAAACAACAAAAACGAAAGCAAACATATAATAACAGAGTCGAAATTGTAACCAAGCATCCCCCATTGGTTCTAATCCTGATTCATAACTCAAAAGTTTTTCGGGTCCTTTGCTGGGGCCTAAAACTCTGGAAATCAAAAATGCCAAAATAGGAATAACACTTGATATTATTATAAATGCCCATAAAATACCATATTCGTAAAGCAAAAACATAAATGTACTCCAATTGATAATGTGGAAAATATACCGGATTAATTGATTTGAATTGGAATTAATTGTCAAGTCATCTATAATTGCTTAGTGCTGTGGTATATGTCTCGTTTCAAGATTATCCATAGCCATTATAAACTATAATTCTAATTCCATTTTATTTCTATTGCCTATAACATTTATTTCGATATAGATAGAATACATATTGTTTATATTGCTCTTATACAAATAAACCTCACTTGGTTTCGCCTCACTTCAGATAATCTGATTAGATTATCTCTAAATCTAACTAAATCTAAAGAATTAAAGAAAAGGACTTCAAAATTTAAATTTTTTTTTTTAGTTCTTTCTATATTTCTATTCTATATTATAAATAAAATTCCAAATTAGAATTAATTCTAAATTAGAATATAGAATATTATATAAATTATCAAAAATTATTAATATTTTAATATTCTATAAATAATAATTTTTTTCTTTTTTATATTATAATTATAATTATAGGTGTTAGGTTTATAGGACTATACGGACTCGAACCGTAGACCTTCTTAGTAAAACAAATCAAACTTATTATTATCAAAATAATTTGAACTGTTTCAAAGACCCAACATGCATTTTTGTGCATTGGACTCTTTCGTTAATCGGTTAGTCTACCATATTTTTTGAACGACAGAAAGATAAAAAGATGGCTCCATGTGCCCTGATTCATTATGTGAATTCCAATCCTGGAGCACTACCAAAGTGTTTCGAAGAAGGTTTATTCTGACATAGGTCTACTTCTGGCCTTGATCAAATTAAGTTAATGGGGTCTCTATCACCCCGTTTGAATCAAATATGAAACTTCATACACCGTAAAGTTTGTAAGATAGAACGAAAATATAATTTTTTTTTTTAGGTCCTTATACTCATTATGCCTAGCATTGAATAAATAGGGTATTCACCTTATCACTATCTCAACTTAATGATGGGTTCTATATTGGCGCCTACATGGGTGCTCGAATCCGAATCGGACCAAACCTCTAAAAGACATCAACTTTTCAATAAGATCAAATCTTTTGATTCCATGATGGACTCCTCTGAAAAACATTGGCGTGCATGTAAACAAAGTGCTCTACCTAACTAAGCTGTAGCCTTTATGCTTGTGATACATATTTTATCATGTAGATAATTTAGATGCAAATTGGCCCGTGCCCACACAACCGACAATCCTCTTGGGTTCTGATCTGATACGGATGAAAACTGAGTCGATCACTAGGGCTCAAGCTAAGAGATTGAGGGAAAAATTTGCTGCCTTTATCCAGGGAGTAACTCATACTCAAGAGGGCTTGTCCATACTCGAAGATCCAAGACTTGTTTTGAGCATACAAGTGGTGGAAGTTGATACGGACACGGGTAGCGATTTTGGTGCATTTATGGAGTCTGGGCAGCATGAAATGGTTCCAATGCTTCATGGATTCAATACATATGTATAAGAGGTCATGGAACCAATTCAAGGAAGATTCAAAGGCATCCAAAAAGGGGCTATGCACACAACATGACAATTTGGCCGGTTTTACTGTATTACCCGCTGCTTTACTGTATTTTACTGAGTTGGCTTTTTCTTTTTCCTCCAATCAAGGGCAATGTGTGGTACCTTAGGATCAGCTTATTTGGTATCCTACAAAGCATATGGGAGCTAATTTGGAGCCTATGTTGGTCAAAGATTTGTTAAAGTCAAGTTAGTAAAAGAGATAGTATTTTAGTTTCCTAATTTGATTTCTACTTTTTGTTTTGGGAAATTACCTTTACATTTGGTTTTTATTTATGTATTTTCTGGAAAAATAAGTTTAGAAAAGTTATTATTTTATTATTCTCATCGTAAATTAATTAATTCCTAGTTCAAAATAAAAGAATTAATTAATCAAAACTAGTTTAGGAAAGGAGAGAGAAAATTCGGCCATGCTAGTTTCCTAATCCTATATGCTGGTTTTCCCTTTTGTTTTTAGGGTTTTATTTTGTTTTCTCTTAGCCTATAAAAGGGATTGTTTCTGAGGAAGAACACACCATTAATAATATTCAGAATTTATTTTGTGAGATTGAATTTCTCTTTGTTCTTTTGAACACCTAAAACACCATTAGTGAATGAGTGTTCTAGTTTAACTTACCAATAGGATATCCGTCACCTATTGTGGCATCTTCATTATGCTAAGATTTCTGGTCGCAGATTGGTTAGGGGTCAAGGTGACCATTAGAACTTGAACATAATTAGATCTAGGCTAATATAATACAGGTTTAGGTGCAGGTTGTCCTAGGTTCGTATCATTTGGTATCAGAGCTGAACTTTGTTCAGGTTTGACCTATCTTTATTTGGTTTCTTCATTTTTGTGTTAATCTGCAATTTTAGCATTAGGTTAAGGTTGTTTCTTCATTTTCTTGGAAATTTAGTTTGTTGTTGACTTTATTTGCGGCTTTAGTCTTCAATATTTGCTTTCATATATTAAAAAAAAAAAAAGAAAAGAGAAAGGAAAGAAAAGCCGAACAAAAAAAAAAAAATGGACAATTTGTATTTTGTTTGGGAGGTCATAGGTTTGGTGATTGTTTGGTGTTGGAATTGTAATATTGAAGTTGATTCTTGCTACTGCGGTTGTCTTATGTTCTGTGAGTTAAAAAAAAAAAAAGGAGAAGAAGGAAAAAGCCAAATAAAAAGAAAAATTCGGTTCATTGAATTTGGTGTTGAAATTTGTTGCTGGAAATTTCTTGGAGCTGCTGTTTTGTTGATTATTTATTCAATAGTTGGAGTTTCTGGAGAATTATTTTTGTTGCTGGATATTTGAATTTTGGGTGCTCAAATTTATTTGGATTAAAACTAGTTAAAGGAATTGATACAAAACTAGAATTACAAGAACAACAACCAACACTATTCTTTAATTTTGTTCGAATTGATTCTTATTCGAGTTTGAAATTCCTTTTCTAAATTTTTATTCTTGAACCTTTAATTTCTTACCATCTAGTCTAGTTTTTATTGATTCCAAAATTTTCATGTAATTTGCCTCATTTTGCCTAGAAAAGCCAAAATTTAGGTATTTTAAATTCATTCGATATTACTTGATTTTTACTATTGTTTTGTTGATAAGTTTAATTAAAAATATTCGTGATCTAGTTGCTGTTTTGTGGTTATTTTAATTAGAACTTTGAGATAATTCTTTGAGTGGAAAAAGGCAAGAGTGTGTGAGTTTAAAAAAGGGTAAAAGCCGAAACTAGTGTGAAAATATGAGTGTTGAGGCCTTGATTGAGTGAAACACGTGAGGGAGTGATTTTTGGTGATAATTTATTTTATTTTGCATTATTTATACTAACATGGAAGATTCAAGGTTAAGAAAAGGAGATCCACCACCAAGAATGAATGAAGAAGAATCCATCGGATTGCATGGTGATTCCCGAGCTACAGGGAGTAGCGGCCAAACGGACATAAGGGCTGTTTTGGAGTGACTATAGCGGATGAATGCTCAAGATGACAACATAAATCAAATGATGGATAGAATAGAAACATCTCATGGTGGACCAAAATTGAGGCCAGAGTTCCATGGAGGTAGAGGAGGCTGTGGGCGACCTAGAGAGGAGTTTCAAGAGGAAAATTTTGGAGATGATTTCAAAGAAGGAATGGATGAAACACTTGCTGTCCAAGAGAGGCTAGGCCATGGGAGGCATAGGAGAGAGGAGGTAGATGATAATCTTGGCAACATCAAGGTAAACATACCACCTTTCATGGGAAAACGTGACTTGGAGGCGTACTTGGAATGGGAGGAGTGAATGGAGATGATTTTTGATTGTCACAACTATTCGGAGGCCAAGAAAGTTAAATTGGCAGCAATGGAGTTTGGACATTATGCACTCCAATGGTGGACTAATGAACAAAACACTCAAAGGAGAGTAGGTGACGAATTGATCACTACATGGTAACAAATGAAATGAGCCACAAGGAAGCAATTTGTACCATCACACTATCATAGGTTGCTGCATCAAAAGCTTCAATATTTATTTCAAGGAAGTAGGTCCATGGAGGATTATTACCAGGAGATGGAGATGCTTGTGATGAGGTTAAGCATGAATCAAGATAGAGAAGCAACCATGGCAAGGTTTCTTGGTGGATTGCCAGATAGCCAATCAACTAGAATTGCCAGATAGCCAATCAACTAGAATTGCAACAATTTGTGGAATTGGAGGAGATGTTGCATGTGGCTATTAAATTAGAGCATCAATTTGAGAGAAGGGGTGTAGGCTCATAGTTTGGAGTTGTTTCCAATAGAAGAAGATCAAATCCAAGTGGCTGGAGAAATAATCCTACCTTTGAAAACAAGCCAAAGCCGAAAGTTGGAGAAGAAAGTTCAAATCGATTGAAGAGAGAGGCTAGAACCGAATCTGTCCAAGCACTAAAGAATGAGGTAAAATCTGATCCTAAACCTTCAGATCAAGAGAAATTATTTGTTTTAAGTGCCAGGGATGAGGACACATTGCTAGCCAATGCCCGAATAAAAGAATCATGGTGTTAAAGGTTAATGGTGAGCTAGAATCGGAAAGTGAAGAAAGTGAGTGTGAGACCAAACAAGGAAAGGAAGAACTTGAAGATGAAGCCGAGACACTCCATGCACCCAATGCTGAATTAAACTTGGTTTCCACGAGAGTACTTGCTGTATACAAGGATGAGGATCAAGTTCAAAGGGAAAACATCTTCCACACCCGATGTGAAATCCAAGGTAAATTTTGTAGTATGATAATTGATAGTGGGAGTTGTACAAATGTAATTAGTAACATTGTGGTTGATAAATTAGGCTTAGCAACAATTAAACGTCCCAAACCTTATAGGTTACAATGGCTTAATGATAGTGGTGAGATGAAAGTGAATAAACAAGCCAAGGTAAAATTTAGCATAGATAAGTATGTGGATGTTGTTTTGTGTGATGTTGCGCCTATGCATGCCGGATATATTCTATTAGGTAGACCATGGCAATTTGATAAAGATGCTATTCATTATGGTCGAGAGAATTGTATTTCTTTTAGATTTAAATGAGCCATTGACTCCCAAGGAAGTGTATAGAGACCAATTACAAATACAACGAAGAAGGGAGGCCAAAAAACTCAAGGACAAAGCTAGTCTGGCACCAACAGCTTCAAAACCATCCAAGAAGGTAAGTCCAAGCTTGCTGTCCAAGATAAGCATTATAAAACACAAACTTAGTGGGAAAACCATGAGAAATCTAAAAGGGGAGTGAGAAAAATAGAGAAACCCGAGAGCCATAGTGAGAAACCCAAGGGAAAGGAAAGGTGTGTAGTGGCCGAGAGAGAGAAAGGAAAAGAAAGAAAAGAAAGGAAAAATAAAAATTTTTATTTAAGTTTTAGGGATGTTAACAAAGCTATCTTCAGTAAGAAACCATTGCCGATCATGATTTATAAAGATAATTATTTTAATGATCAAGCTAACTTTGAAGAACTTGAATTGCCAAATTCAATTCTTTCTCGTTTGCAAGCTTTTGGAGATGTCTTTCTGGATGGAACTCCAAATGGATTACCACCTATTAAAGGGATTGAACATCAAATTTACTTTGTTCCAGGGGCTTCCATACCAAATAGACCTACATATAGAACTAATCCCAAAGAAACAAAGGAGCTACAAAGGTAGGTAAGTGAGCTGCTTGATAAAGGGTACATTCATGAGAGTATGAGTCTATGTGTTGTTCCTGTTTTATTAGTGCCTAAAAAAGATGGTTCTTGGAGAATGTGTGTCAATTGTAGGGCTATAAATAATATCACCATCAAATATAGACATCCAATTCCTAGATTAGATGATATGCTTGATGAATTGCATGGTGCTTGCATGTGTACTTTGATGATATTTTAGTGTATAGTCGAAACTTAAATGAGCATGTAGAACATCTTAGGCAAGTTTTCAATATTCTTAAGAAAGAAAGATTGTTTGCTAACATGAAAAAGTATGACTTTTGCAAAGATGAGCTTGTTTTTCTAGGATTTATAGTAAATGCGGCAGGAATCAAAGTTGATCAATCCAAAGTTCAAGCAATCAAGGAGTGGCCAACACCAACATCTATCATGCAAATGAGGAGCTTTCATGGTTTGGCAAGTTTCTATCGAAGATTTGTCAAGGACTTTGGCACCATCGCACCACCTTTGAATGAAGTTGTAAAGAAGAATGTTGGCTTTAAATGGGGGGAAGTACAAGAAAAATCTTTTAATTTGTTGAAAGAAAAATTATGTAATGCACCTTAACTAGTTTTGCCAAATTTTTGCCGACTCCTTCTTATCCTTGGGTAGATTTGTCTATGGATTTTATTCTTAGTTTTCCTAGGTCAAGGACAGTAAGGATTCAATTTTTTTTGTTATAGATAGATTTTCTAAGATCGCACATTTTATTGCATGTAATAAAACTGATGATGCATATAATGTTGCTAATTTATTTTTCAAAAAAATTGTGAGATTGCATGGAATCCTAGGACTATTGTTTTGGATAGGGATGCTAAGTTATTAAGTTATTTTTGGAAAACTTTGTGGGCTAATTTAGGTACTAAGCTTTTATTTTCAACTACTTGTCATCCACAAACTGATGGACAAACCAAAGTAGTGAATAGAACTTTGTCTACATTGTTGAGAGCATTAATTACTAGAAATTTAGGAACTTGGGAGGAATGTTTACTACATGTTGAATTTTCTTATAATAGATCTTTGCATTCAGCAACTAAATTTACTCTTTGAAATTTTTTATGGGTTTAATCCTTTAAATCCATTAGATTTAACACCTTTATCTTTAAGTGAACGTGCTAACCCAGATGGAAAACAAAAAGCTGATTTTGTGAAGCAGATTCATGAAAAGACTAAGGCAAATATTGAGAGGAGGACCGAGCAATATGCAAGGAACGCTAATCAAGGCCGAAAACAAGTTTTCTTTGAACTGGAGATTTGGATTTGGTTGCACCTAAGAAAGGAGAGGTTTCTCGAGCAAATGAAGTCCAAGCTTATGCGGCGTGGAGATAGACCTTTTCAAGTTTTGGAGCGGATAAATGACAATGCTTACAAACTTGATTTGCCGGGTGAGTATAATGTTAGTGCTACATTTAATGTTGCTGATTTTTCTTCTTTTTTCTGTATGTTATGATTTATATTTGAGGGCAAATCCTTTTCAAGAGGAGGGGAATGATGCGAATCTGCCCGTGCTCGCACAACTGACAACCCTCTAGGGTGCTGACTCGATAAGGATGAAGACCAAGCTGATCACTAGGCCTTAAGCTATGAGTTTAGGGACAACCTTGCTGCCTTTATCCAGGGATTAATTCATACTCAAAGGTGCTTGTTCATACCCGAAGATCCAAGACCTGTTTTGAGCATACAAGTGGTGGAAGCCGATATGGACTTGGGTAGCAGTTTTAGTGCATTTATGGAGTCCGGGCAGCATGAAATGGTTCCAATGCTTCATGTATTCCATAAATATGTCTAAGAGGTCATGGAATCAAGTCAAGGCAGCTTCAAAGGCATCCAAAAAGGGGCTGTGTGCACAACATGACAATTTGGCCGGTTTTGCTGTATTACCCACTAGCTTTACTGTATTTTGTTGAGTTGGATTTTTCTATTTCCTCCAAGCAAAGGCAACATGCGGGACTTTATGATCAGCTTATTTGGCATACTACAAAGCATATGGAAGTTGATTTGGAGCTTAAATTGGTCAAAGGTTGGTCAAAGTCAACTTAGTCAAAAAGATAGTATTTTAGTTTTCTAATTTTATTTCTACTTTTTGTTTTAGGAAATTACCTTTACTTTTGGTTTTTATTTATTTATTTGCTGGATAAATAAGTTTAAGAAATTTATTATTTTATTATTCTAATTGTAAATTAATTAATTCCTAATTCAAAAGAAAGGACTTAATTAATCAAAATTAGTTTAGGAAAGGAGAGAGAAAATTCGGCCATGCTAGTTTCCTAATCCTATTGGCTGATTTTCCCTTTTATTTTTAGGGTTTTATTTTGTTTTCTCTCTGCCTATAAAGGGCTTGTTTTTAGGAAGAACACACCATTAATAATATTCAGAATTTATTTTGTGAAATTGAATTTCTCTTTGTTCTTTTGAACACCTAAAACGCCATTAGTGAATGACTGCTTTAGTTTGACTTATCAATAGGATATCCATCACCTATTGTGGCATCTTCATTATACCAAGGTTTCTAATCATAGGTTGGTTAGGGGTCAAGGTGACCATTAGAACTTGAACATAATTAGATCCGGACTAATATAATATGGGTTTAGTCTAGGTCGTCCTAGGTTCGTATCAAATTTCTTATCAAGATGAATATTACATGATCCAACATCATACCTCTTTGATTCATTTGATTGGTATTACTTATAAACAATATTCCTTTGATAATCTATCAATGTGATAGGTCACACTTGTTTCTCTTTATGATGATAAATGACCTACTTAACTCAGTGGTTAGAGTATTGCTTTCATACGGCGGGAGTCATTGGTTCAAATCCAATTGTAGGTAGAACTTATTCGATACCAACGTGAATAGTCTCTAATACATTTTTCTGCTCATGCTCTTTTATTGATTTTGTATCTTTTTCATCCTAATCTATTTATCTATTTAGTTTTGAATTAAATATTTTTTTGTTTCACTAGAAGTCGATTATACTTGATCATATTTTATTTTTATTCATTTTCAACCGGTAGAAGCAAACAAAATAAGGTGCATACATAGAACTTCTGATAGCCTCTACTCGTGTCCTAGCTCATCTAAGAGCGAGATTTGCTTCAATTGTTTTTCTCTTGCCTTTAACTTTACTCAAGTTAGCTACTACTATTTCAAAAGTTTGTTGAGCTTCCTATGGATCCATGTCACTACCCTTCTCCGTGTCATTTACTAAAACAGTGATCTCATTATTGCCTATCCTAGTAAAACTACCCATCAGAGCCATCGTTAACTGATACGAACCTAGGACGACCTGCTCCTAAACCCGTATTATATTAGCCTGGATCTCAATTAAGTTCAAGTTCTAATGGAATAGACGTCAACCCCTAACCAACCTGTGGTTAGAAACCTTGGTATAATGTAGACGCCACAATAGGGGATGGAAAACCTATTGATAAGTCAAGCTAAAACAACCAATTCTCTAATGGTGTTTTAGGTGTTCTCAAAGAACAAAGAGATAATTAATCTCACAAGTATTTTCTTAATCAAATCAAACTTAATTCTTATTGATAATGAAGCCTTTAAATAGGCTTTGAAAAGACAACTTGAAAACCCTAGAACATAAAGAAAACCGGCCACCACACATAAAGAAACCTAGTTGGCCGAAACTATACTTCCTTTCCTAATCTAAGTTTGATTAATTAATTCCTTTATATTAAATTAGGAATTAATTAATTTACGATGGAAAGAATAAAATAAAAACCTTCCTAAAGTTATTTGTCCAAAAAATAAATAAATAAAAGCCAAAAAGTAATGGTAGTTTCCTAAAACAAAAGGTAAAAACAAATTAGGAAACTAAAAATGCTAGCCTTTTGATCAAGTTGACTTTGATCAATCTTTGACCTCTTTGAGCTCCAAATCAGCTTCTAGATGCTTTTTAGGTTGAAAACTAAGCTGAATATGAAGTCCCACACGTTGCATATACTTGGAAAAATAAGAAAGGCTAATACAGTAAAATATAGTAAAGCCGGCAAGCAATACAGCAAATTCGGCCAAATTGTTGATGCTGTCCGTACAAGCCCTTTTTGATTGCATTTGAGGCTGCTTTAACTTGATTCCATGACCTCTTAGGCATATGTATTGGACCCATAAAGCATTGGAACCATTTCATGCTTCCCGGACACCAAAAATGTACCAAAACCGTCACCCGGGTCCGTACCAGTCTCCAGTGCTTGTATCAGCAAAACAGGTCTAGGTTCTTTGGTCATGATCATTCCTTCTTGATTATGATTTATCCTTTGAATAAACACAGTGAGGTTATCCTTGAACTTCTTGGCTTGTGCTCTAGTGATTGGTCCAACCTTCATCCGTAACGAATCGGCACCCCAGCGGGTTGTCGGTTATACGGGTTCGGGCGGATTAGCATCATTAACCATTGGTAATTAAGGTGTATTCTCAAAATACTGATATCTATAGCTGTGGCAATAGGTGCGTGGTTTGGTAATAGGCCGATTTGTCCACTATTAGTAGATAAAATATTTCTTTCACTTCTGAATCCTAAACAATTCGTTTCGGGGTCAGTACATAAATATTTAAGGTCATTTCTTCAATTTGCTCTCCGTTTATAAGTTCATAGCCTTCCAGTACCTTTATTGATTTTACCTTCCAAATGAAAAGCTTGTTCAAAGAGACCATCTAATTCACCAAAAATGATCAATTTAAATCCTCTAATTGTTTCTGCTAAACCAACATATTTCCCTTGTGAATCGGTAAATACTTCTGCTACGAAGAAGGGTTGTGATAGGAAACGCTTAATTTTTTGTGCTCTTACTATGGTTAAGCGATCTTCTTTGGATAATTCATCCAACCCAAGGATAGCTATTGATACGAACCTAGGACGACCTACTCTTAAACCCGTATTATATTAGCCCAGATCTTAATTAAGTTCAAGTTCTAATGGAATTGACTTCAACCCCTAACCAACCTGTGGTTAGAAACCTTGGTATAATATAGATGCCATAATAGGGGATGGAAAACCTATTGATAAGTCAAGCTAAAACAACCAATTCTCTAATGGTGTTTTAGGTGTTCTCAAAGAACAAAGAGATAGTTAATCTCACAAGTATTTTCTTAATCAAATCAAAGTTTTTTTCTTATTGACAACTAAGCCTTTAAATGGGCTACAAAGCCACGAAATAAAACGCTAGAACATAAAAAAAACCAGCCACCACACATAAAGAAACCTGGTTGGCCGAAACTCTACTTCCTTTCCTAATCTAAGTTTGATTAATTAATTCCTTTATATTAAATTAGGAATTAATTAATTTACAATGGAAATAATAAAATAAAAACCTTCCTAAAGTTATTTGTCCAGAAAATAAATAAATAAAAGCCAAAAAGTAATGGTAGTTTCCTAAAACAAAAAGTAAAAACAAATTAGGAAACTAAAAATGCTAGCCTTTTGATCAAGTTGACTTTGATCAATCTTTGACCTCTTTGAGCTCCAAATAAGCTTCTAGATGCTTTCTAGGATGCCAAATAAGCTGAATATGAAGTCCCACACGTTGCCCATGCTTGGAAAAATAAGAAAAGGTTAATACAGTAAAATACAGTAAAGCCAGCAAGCAATACAGTAAATTCGGCCAAATTGTTGATGCTGTCCGTACAAGCCCTTTTTGATTGCATTTGAGGCTGCTTTAACTTGATTCCATGACCTTTTAGGCATATGTATTGAACCCATAAATCATTGGAACCATTTCATGCTTCCCAGACTCCAAAAATGTACCAAAACCGTCACCCGGGTCCGTACCAGTCTCCAGCGCTTGTATCAGCAAAACAGGTCTGGGTTCCTTGGTCATGATCATTCCTTCTTGATTATGATTTATCCTTTTAATAAGCACAGCAAGGTTATCCTTGAACTTCTTGGCTTGTGCTCTAGTGATTGGTCCCACCTTCATCCGTAACGGATTAGCACCCCAGCGGGTTATCGGTTGAGCGGGCTCGGGCGGAATCACATCATTCCCCTCCTCTTGAAAAGGATTTGTCCTCAAATCAAGATCATCACCTGCAGCAAAAGGAGTTAAATCAGCAATAATAAATGCAGCACTAACACTATACTCACCTATTAAATTAAGTTTGTAGGTATTCTCGTGAATCCGCTTCAAAACTTGAAAAAGTCCATCCATAGGCGGCATGAGCTTTGACTTTCTTTGTTTAGAAAACCTTTCCTTTCGTAAGTGAAACCAAACCAATTCTCCTGGGTCAAACACTATTACAACAAAATCTAGAAATACATGCTCATTATGGTAAAAATTACACTTTTTAAAGTTAGCAAACAATATTTCCCAAATTTTCAAATTGCCACTAAGTAAATCCCTCAACAATGCAGATAAAGTTCTATGCAATAAAGACATCTTTAAATAAATATCTTTAAAATTCATGGTCAGCAATGATTTCTCATTCATAATTACTTTATTAACATCACCAAAGCTAAGATAAAAATTTATATTTTTCCTTTCTTTTTCTTTCACACTCACTGATTCAATGGGTTTTACATCACTCTCGGTTTTTGCACCAAATTTCTCACTTTCGGGTTTAATATAATTTTTCCACACAACCTGACTATTAGAAGACTTACCTTGGACAGCAACCTCACCTTTTCCCTCTTTATTGGATGGTAGTCCACTTGGAATTTCATTTGGGAAGATATCTCCAAATTCCTTCAAAAGAGAAATCATTGAACTTGGCAATTCAAGTTCTTCAAAGTTAGTTTGATCATTAAAATAATTTTCTTTATAAATCATGACCAACAAAGGTTTCTTACACTCAATAACCTTATTAATATCCCCTAAACTCAAATAAAAGTTGCTACTTGACCTTTCTTTTCTTTCTTTTTCTTTTTCTCTCTCGGATTGGCGCAAACCTTCGGATTTCCCTTCCTTCTCCAAGCTCTTGGGTTTGCCACTTTATTTTCCCTCTCTTTCAGTTTTTCCTTGATCTTTCCACTCAATATGAGTCTTAGAAACCTTACCTTGATCAGCAACCTCATTCTTACCTTCTTGAAAAAATGGTGAAGCTGATACGAACCTAGGATGACCTGCTCCTAAACCCATACTATATTAGCCCGAATCTTAATTAAGTTCAAGTTCTAATGGAATGGACCTCAACCCCTAACCAACCTGTGGCTAGAAACCTTGGTATAATGTAGACACCACAATAGGGGATGGAAAACCTATTGATAAGTGAAGCTAAAACAACCAATTCTCTAATGGTGTTTTAGGTGTTCTCAAAGAACAAAGAGATAATTAATCTCACAAGTATTTTCTTAATCAAATCAAAGTTGTATTCTCATTGAAAAATAAGCCTTTAAATAGGCTACAAAGCCACGAAATAAAACCCTAAAAATAAAGAAAAACCAGCCACCACAAATAAAGAAACCTAGTTGGCTGAAACTATACTTCCTTTCCTAATCTAAGTTTGATTAATTAATTCCTTTATATTAAATTAGGAATTAATTAATTTACAATGGAAAGAATAAAATAAAAACATTCCTAAAGTTATTTTTCCAGAAAATAAATAAATAAAAGCCAAAAAGTAATGGTAGTTTCCTAAAACAAAAAGTAAAAGCAAATTAGGAAAATAAAAATGCTAGCCTTTTTTATCAAGTTGACTTTGATCAATCTTTGACCTCTTTGAGCTTCAAATCAGCTTCTAGATTCTTTTCAGGATGCCAAATAAGATGAATATGAAGTCCCACACGTTGCCCATGCTTGGAAAAATAAGAAAAGGCTAATACAGTAAAATACAGTAAAGCCAGCAAGCAATACAGCAAATTCGGCCAAATTGTTGATGCTGTCCGTACAAGGCCTTTTTTATTGCATTTGAGGCTGATTTAACTTGATTCCATGACCTCTTAGGCATATGTATTGAACCCATAAAGCATTGGAACCATTTCATGCTTCGCGTCACCCGGGTCCGTATCGGCTTCCACCACTTGGATGCTTCGAATAGGCTTTGTATCTTCAAGTATGGACAAGCTCTGTTGAGATTGATTACCCTCTATATAAATACTCCCAGGTTGCCCTTAAATCTCTTAATTTGAGCTCTTGTGATTTGCCTAGTCTTCATCCGTGTCGAGTCAGCACCCCAGCGGGTTATCGGTGGAGTGGGCTCGGGCGTAATCACATCATTCCCCTCCTCTTGAAAAGGATTTGTCCTCAAATCAAGATCATCACCTGCAGCAAAAGGAGTTAAATCAGCAACATTAAATGCAGCACTCATGTTATACTCACCCGGTAAATCAAGCTTGTAGGCATTCCTATTATTCGGCTCCAAAACTTGAAAATGTCCATCAATAGGCGGCATAAGCTTTGACTTTCTTTGTTTAGGAAACCTTTCCTTTCGTAAGTGCAACCAAACCAATTCTCTTGGGTCAAACACTATTACAACAAAATCTAGAAATACATGCTCATTATGGTAAAAATTACACTTTTTAAAGTTAGCAAACAATATTTCCCAAATTTTCAAATTGCCACTAAGTAAAGCTCTCAACAATGCAGATAAAGTTCTATGCAATAAAGACATCTTTAAATAAGTATCTTTAAAATTCATGGTCAGCAATGATTTTTTATTCATAATTACTTTATTAACATCACCAAAGCTAAGATAAAAATTTATATTCTTCCTTTCTTGTCTTCCTTTTCCTTTCTCACTCAATGCCATCTCACCTTCCTCACTCTTGGCTTTTGCACCAAAATTTTCACTCTTGGTTTTATTAAAATCTTTCCACACAACCTAAGTATTAGAAAACTTACCCTGGATAGCAAGCTTACCTTTTCCCTCTTGATTGGATGGTAGTCCACTTGGAATTTCATTTGGGAAGACATCTCCAAATTCTTTCAAAAGAGAAATCATTGAACTTGGCAATTCAAGTTCTTCAAAGTTAGTTTGATCATTAAAATAATTTTCTTTATAAATCATGACCAGAAAAGGTTTCTTATACTCAATAACCTTATTAATATCCCCTAAACTCAAATAAAAGTTGCTACTTGATCTTTCTTTTCTTTCTTTTTCTTTTTCCCCCTTGGATTGGTGCAAACCTTTGAATTTTCCTTCCTTCTCCAAGCTCTCGGGTTTGCCACTCTCTTTCCCCTCTCTTTTGATTTTTCCTTGATCTTTCTACTCAATATGAGTCTTAGAAACCTTACCTTAATCAACAACCTCATTCTTATCTTCTTGAAAGGATGGTGAAGCCGTTGGTGCCATACTTGGTTTTTCCTTAAGCTTTTCGGCTTCTCTCCTTTGTTGCATTTGTAATTGGTCTTTGTAAACCTGTGTAGGAGATAATGGTTCTAGCTTGACCTTCTTCCCTTTAAACCTGAAAACAATACTATTTTCTCGACCAAAATGAGTAGCATCTTTTTCAAATTGCCATGGCCTACCTAATAGTATATGTCCAGCAATCATGGGTACAATATCACATAAAACTACATCCTCATATCTACCTATATTAAATTTTACTTTGGCTTGTTTATTCACTTTTATTTCACCACCATCATTAAGCCATTGTAATCTATAAGGTTTTGGATGTTTAATAGTTATTAAGCCTAATTTATCAACTACAATGTTACTAATTACATTTGTACAACTTCCACTATCAATAATCATACTACAAATCTTACCTTGAATTTCACATTGGGTGTGGAAGATGTTCTTTCTTTGAATTTCATCCTAGTCTTTGTATGCAGCAAGTACTCTCCTAGAAAGCAAGTTTAATTCAGCATTGGATGCTTGCAAGGTTTCTGGTTCACCCTCCAAGTCCTCCTCCTCTTGCTTGGCTTCATCCTCACTTTCTTCACTTTCCGATTCTAGCTCGTCATTGCCCTTTAACACCATGATTCTTCTATTCGGGCATTGGCTATCAATGTGTCCTCCTCCCTGGCACTTAAAACACCCAACATCATGAGTTCTAGAAGGTTTAGGATCTAATTTTACCTCATTCTTTGGTGCTTGGACAGATTTGGTTCTAGTCTCTTTCCTTGGCCAGTTTGAACTTTCTTCTTTGACTTTCGGCTTTAGCTTGCTTTCATAGATGGGATTGTTCCTCCAGCCATTTCAATTGGACCTTCCATTGTTGGAAACACCTCCAAACCATGATCTTACACCCCTCCTCTTAAATTGGTGCTCAAGCTTAATGGCAACATGCAACATCTCCTCAAACTCCAAGTATTGTTGCAAATCTAGTTGGTTGGCTATCTCACGATTCAAACCACCAAGAAATCTTGCCATGGTTGCTTCTCTATCCTCATTCATGTTTAACCTCATCATGAGCATCTCCATCTCTTTGTAATAATCCTCCACGGACCTAGTTCCTTGAGATAAAGATTGAAGTCTTTGATGCAGCAACCTATGATAGTGTGATGGTACGAATCGCTTCCTCATGGCTCCTTTCATTTGTCGCCATGTAGTAATCAAGTCATCACCAACTCTCCTTCGGGTGTTTTTCTCATTGGTGCACCATTGGAGTGCATAATGTCCAAACTCCATTGCTGCCAATTTCACCTTCTTAGCCTCCGAATAATTATGGCGGTCAAATATCATCTCCATCTTTTCTTCCCACTCCAAATATGCTTCGGGGTCACTTTTTCCCATGAATGGTGGGATGTTGATCTTGATATTGCTAAGATTGTCATCTGTTTCTTCCCTCCTATATCTTCCATGGCCAGCTCTATTTTGGACAGCAAAAGTTTCGTCCATACCTTCCTCAAAGTCTCCATCAAATGGCTCCTCATCAAATTCCTCTCTCGGTCTCTCACGACCTCCTCGTCCTCGGCCTCGCCCTCCATGGAATTCTTGCCTATTTCTTGTATTCGGGATTCCTTGTGAGGCTTCTAGTCTTCCCACGCTTTGATTCACATGCTCAACTTGAGCACTAACCCGCTGTATTGATTCCAAAACAGCTCTCATGTCCACTTGGTCTCCACTCCCGGTAGCTCGGGCATCGCCATGGAATGCTACGGACTCCTCCTCATTGATCCTCAAAGGTGGATCTCCTCTCCTCATTCTTGATTCTGTCATGTTAGTATAATAATGCAATAAAAATAAAATAGGACCTTACAATTTCACTCCCTTACGTGTTTCACTCAAATGAGGACTTGTCACTCGTGTTTGCACACTAGTTTCGGCTTTTACCCTCTTTTAAGCTCACACACTCTTGCCTTTTTCCACTCAATGAATTATCTCAAAGTTCTAATTAAAACACCCAAAAACAGCAATTAGATCACTAGTATGTTTTAATTAAACTTATCAACAAAACAGTAGCAAAAAATAGGCAATACCGAAAGAGTCCAACAAATCCTAATTTTTTCGGCTTTCTAGATAAGAAAACACAAAATCATGGAAAAATGTTGGAATTTTTGAAAACTGAACCAGATGGTAGGAGATTATGAGTTCAAGAATAAAATTCCATGAAAAGAAATTCAAATACGAACAAGAATCAAATTGAACAAAAATATAGAATAGTTCTTGGTTGTTGTTCTTTATAATTCAAGTTTTGTATCAAATCCTTTAACTGATTTTAATCCAAATAATTTAAGCACCCAAAATCCAAATATCCAGCAGCAAAAATAATTTCCCATCAATTCAAATATTGAATAAATAAACAAAAACCCAGCAGCTCCAACAAATTCCCAGCAAACAAATCAAACTCCAACAAGCTGAAAAATATTTTTCTTCCTTTTTTTTTTTTTTTTATCCGGCTTTGCCTCTTCTTTTTTTTTTTTTTTTTTTTTTTCACTCACAGGACATAAACAACTGCAGTATCAAGAGTAAGTACCAAAATTGCAATTCCAAATCCAAAACAAACACCAAACCCGTGACCTCCAAATAAACAAAATGTGCAGTTTTTTTTTTTTTTTTAAATGTTGCTGCAAACTTCTTTTTTTTTTTTTTTCTTGTTTTCTTTTTTTTTTGAATATATGAATGAAAATATTTAAAACTAAAACAGCAAAAGAAAATCAACAAAAACCAAATTAACAAGAACAATGATAAAAGACAACCAACAAACTAGGAAACAAAAATACGATAAAACTAGGAAATCCTAAATCAACTAGGAATGAATTTTTATTTTTATTTTTTAAGATGCTGAACGTGTATAGGATGGATGCAACCTTAACCTAATGCTAAAATTGCAGAATAACACAAAAAAACAAATAAAGAAAATAAAGATAGATCAAACCTGAACAAAACTTAGCTCTGATACCAAATGATACGAACCTAGGACGACCTGCTCCTAAACCCGTATTATATTAGCCCGGATCTTAATTAAGTTCAAGTTCTAATGGAATGGACCTCAACCCCTAACCAACCTGTGGTTAGAAACCTTGGTATAATGTAGACGCCACAATAGGGGATGGAAAACCTATTGATAAGTCAAGCTAAAACAACCAATTCTCTAATGGTGTTTTAGGTGTTCTCAAAGAACAAAGAGATAATTAATCTCACAAGTATTTTCTTAATCAAATCAAAGTTGTATTCTCATTGAAAAATAAGCCTTTAAATAGGCTACAAAGCCACGAAATAAAACCCTAAAAATAAAGAAAAACCAGCCACCACAAATAAAGAAACCTAGTTGGCCGAAACTATACTTCCTTTCCTAATCTAAGTTTGATTAATTAATTCTTTTATATTAAATTAGGAATTAATTAATTTACAATGGAAAGAATAAAATAAAAACCTTACTAAAGTTATTTGTCCAGAAAATAAATAAATAAAAGCCAAAAAGTAATGGTAGTTTCCTAAAACAAAAAGTAAACACAAATTAGGAAACTAAAAATGCTAGCCTTTTTTATCAAGTGGACTTTGATCAATATTTGACCTCTTTGAGCTTCAAATAAGCTGAGTATGAAGTCCCACACGTTGCCCATGCTTGGAAAAATAAGAAAAGGCTAATACAGTAAAATACAGTAAAGCCAGCAAGCAATACAACAAATTCGGCCAAATTGTTGATGCTGTCCGTACAAGCCCTTTTTGATTGCATTTGAGGCTGCTTTAACTTGATTCCATGACCTCTTAGGCATATGTATTGAACCCATAAATTGTTGGGGTGAGAAGGTTATGACCAAGAGCAAGCTAGCTTGAAGTGTTAGCAACAAGCACGCTTTTGGTGATGCTCTTGGGAATGGTTGTGTGTGAGTTGTGTTTTTAGGTTTTGGTTATGGTGTTTTCTGGTTTTTAGGGTTCCTAGAGTGTTCTAAGGTGTTTAAGAAGAGATGAGAAGAAGGGGACCACGTTGGTTTTGAAAAATGAGGCTTCGATCTATAGCCATTTCATTCATTTTACTATATAAGCTTGAAATTACAACTAGTTCACACATGCCAAGCATGTGAGCTTACAAAATGAGTAAAGTATTTGAAATTTAAAAAATAAAATGGTCAACACCTAACTTTTCATACACAAAAGAGTCAAAAACCAGCTGCAACATGTCTATTCCAAATATAGTAAAAACTGGCACATGGTTTTGAACTAAGTTCCTATTGTTTAACTAGTTTGGGTAAACAACCAAACTAGCTTCACCTACTTAGTTCCCCTTTGTATCTGCTTATGAAACTTGGTTTGAAGTATCCTTGGTCATCAATAAATATTGTTCCAAGATCTAGGAAAGTTCTGGCAGAGGTAAATAGAGCTTTTGCACATTTTCATTAATCCATGAACAGGATCTATATAGACACATAGACCCATGGATCCATACATCTCAATCGAAAAAGAATCAATAGAAAAACAAAGAATCAGAATTGATCGATATATTTCTCGAAACAAACGAAAAGGAAATGAGAGATGAAACATAAATCATGGATCAACTATGCCCTCTCGGGGACTTTTTTAAGAATAAGAAAGAGGAATCTCATGTAAATACCATGGAATAAGGTTTGATCCTATTCATGGGGATTCCGTAAAAATTCCATTTTAAAAAGTTTGAAACAATTGGGATTTTTTGGAGATTGGATGCAATTACTAATTCATGATCTGGCATGTACAGAATGAAAACCTCATTCTCGATTCTATGAGAATTTTTATGAAAGCCTTTCGTTTGCTTCTCTGTGATGGAAGTTTTATTTTCCCAGAATGTATCCTAATTTTTGGCCTAATTCTTCTTCTGATGATCGATTTAACCTCTGATAAAAAAGATATACCTTGGTTAGTAATGAGCATAACGGCCCTATTGTTCCGATGGAGAAAAGAACCTATGATTAACTTTTTGGGAAATTTCTAAACAAACAGTTTCAACGAAATCTTTCAATTTCTTATTTTACTATGTTCAACTTTATGTATTCCTCTATCCGTAGCATACATTGAATGTACAGAAATGGCTATGACAGAGTTTCTATTATTCGTATTAATAGCTACTTTAGGAGGAATGTTTTTATGCGATGCTAACGATTTAGTAACTATCTTTGTAGCTCTAAAATGTTTCAGTTTATGCTTCTACCTATTATTTGGATATACCAAGAAAGATGTATAGTCTCATGAGGCTACTACGAAATATTTACTCCAGGGTGGGGCAAGCTTTTCTATTCTGGTTCATGGTTTCTCTTGGCTATATGGTTCATCTGAGGGAGAGATCCAGCTTTAAGAAATAGTGAATGATGTTATCAATACATAAATCTATAACTCCCTAGGATTTTCAATTTCACTTACATTCACCTTCATAGGAATTGGTTTCAAGCTTTTCTCAGCCCCTTCTCATCAATGGACTCCTAACATATACGAAGGAGTGCGGTTCGTTCGATAAATTCCTACCTCTCTATCTATCCCTGTGATGTTTGGATTTTTCAAAACTCCATGGACATGCAGAAGAGAAATGCTATCCCCACTCGGACCAAGACATAACTTTTACTTATTCAAATAACAATTAAGGTGAAGTAGGGTTAGGAACAATGAATCTCTTTATCATAAAGAGATTCATTTTGCAAGTTCGTTATTATGGGTAGTTCCTACAAAGGATCGGACTAATGATGTATACAATACTTGAATTCTTGATGTAGATGCTACGTAGTTGGTTCTCATCCTTCAAAGACTACGAGTGTAATAGGAGCATCCGTCGACAAAATGATCACCCTAAGATGAGTTCTTCTTTCTTTTATCACTTAGGAGCCGTGTGAGATGAAAGTCTCATGGAAGATTTTAAATGAGAGAAAGAAGTGAGGAATCCTTTTTTTGACTCTGGCTCTCGCACTCCAGTTGTGGCTTTTCTTTTTGTTAGTTCAAAAATAGCTGGTTCAGCTTCAACCATTCGAAATTTTGATATTCCTTTTTATTTCTCATCAAACGAATGACATCTTCTTCTAGAAATCCTAGCTATTCTTAGCATGATATTGGGGAATCTCATTGCTATTACTCAAACAAGCATGAAACATATGCTTGCGTATTGGTCCATAGGTCAAATTGGATATGTAATTATTGTTGGGGTGAGAAGGTTATGACCAAGAGCAAGCTAGCTTGAAGTGTTAGCAACAAGCAAGCTTTTGGTGATGCTCTTAGGAATGGTTGTGTGTGAGTTGTGTTTTTAGGTTTTGGTTATGGTGTTTTCTAGTTTTTAGGGTTCCTAAAGTGTTCTAAGGTGTTGAAGAAGAGATAAGAAGAAGAGGAACACGTTAGCTTTTGAAAATAAGGCTTGGATGTGTAGCCATTTCATTCATTTTACAATATAAGCTTGAAATTACAACTAGTTCACACATGCCAAGCATGTGAGCTTACAAAATGAGTAAAGTATTTGAAATTTAAAAAGTAAAATGGTCAACACCTAACTTTTCATACACAAAAGAGTCAAAAACCAGCTGCAACATGTCTATTCCAAATATAGTAAAAAGTGGCACATGGTTTGAACTAAGTTCCTATTGTTTAACTAGTTTGGGTAAACAACCAAACTAGCTTCACCTACTTAGTTCCCCTTTGTATCTGCTTATGAAACTTGGTTTGAAGCATCCTTGGTCATCAATAAATATTGTTCCAAGAGCTAGGAAAGTTCTGGAACCGGATCATGGGCCAAATAGCTCCAAAGCTGACCCATACTCTGCATACTGGGCCCATCAGATACAGCAATCTGTTTGGAATAGAAAATGGACTTTCCCATGTCATTTGGACCTGAAAGTTGAACCATAGTCTTCTATATATGTCTGTAGACATCCCTCAAAATTTCAGCCCAAAACTCCATTTGCAACCTGAGATGTAAGATAAATAGTGGAACTATGTTGCTGGAAATTATGAATCCAGCACAATAGGCATTTTAAGCATAACATTCCTACTCTTTTGTGCATAATTTTGCCTATACTTTTGCATACATAACTTAGGCACAAAACATTATCAAAATATACCTTGCATCAATTAAAAACATACAAAAAAATATAAACTCATAAAAGGAAAGGATTTGATACCAAGGTGTGCATGCTAGCCGATGACATGCACCATCAAGTGGCAAAATTGCCACACTTCAACACTCCTCCTTGGCAATTTTGTATGAGACGTTGAGAAGTCCTCTCAATATCTCAAATCTCTTCTTTCCCAATGGCTTGGTGAAGATATCCGCCAAGTTCTCCTCGGAAGTCACATACTCCAACTTCACTTCACCACTTGCTTCAAATTCCCTTAAGGAATGATACTTGACCGGTATATGCTTGGTCCTCCCATGTTGGACTGGATTTTGTGCAATTGCTATTGCTGAAGTTATGTCACACAATATTACCATGGCTTCCTCTTGCTTCAAGCTCAAGTCCTCCAATAATTTCCTAAGCCAAACACCTTGATTAGCACAACTTGAGCAAGCAATATACTCGGCTTCCGCGGTGCTTTGTGCAACGGTTTGTTGCTTCTTGGAATTCCATGAGCCCGATGTGCTCTTGCTATCATCCAAAGAACCAGCCCAATCACTATCACTATAACCAAGCAAAGCTTCATTCATGCCATCCTTGTACCATATAACAAAATCACTAGTACCTTTCAAATACCTTAGGATTCTTTTTGCACAACTAAGATGATTTTGTGATGGACTATGCATAAATCTAGACAAAACAGCCACACTAAACATGATATCCGGTCTAGTAGAGTATACATATAAAAGGCTACCAATTAAACTTCTATAGATGGAAGGATTTACTTTTGGAGAATCATCATCCTTCACCAACTTAGTGCCTTCATTCATAGGTATGGCAACGCTATTACAATCTTCCACATAGCTTTCACATAGCTTTCTTGAGATATGAAGATGCCCTTGGATGATTGGACAACTTCAATTCCAAGAAAGTATTTCATCACTCCAAGGCTAGACATCTCAAAGTTCAATTCTAGCTCACTTTTGAAATTGCTCACTTCTTTCTCATTACCACCGGTCACTAGGAGGTCATCAACATAAAGAGACACCAACACCATGCAACCATGAGTCCTAATATACAATGTAGGCTCATTAGGACTCCTCCTAAATCCATGCTTTGTCAAAAAACCATCTATCTTGGCATACCATGCCCTAGGAGCTTGTTTAAGGCCATACAAGGCCTTGTGTAGCTTGTATACCTTCTCTTCACTTCCTTTCTTCACAAAACCTTCGGGTTGCATAACATAGACCTCTTCCTTCAATATTCCATTCAAGAAGGCTGACTTCACATCAAGGTGATATACTTTCCAAGACTTTTGTGCCGAAATTGCAAGGAGAAGTCTTATGGTTTCCATCCTTGCAACCGGTGCAAAAGTCTCTCCATAATCCACACCGGCTTGTTGTGCATATCCTTTGACAACAAGCCTTGCCTTGTGCTTATTTATGGACCCATCCAGATTGTACTTGGTCCTAAAGATCCACTTCACCCCAATAGCATTCTTTCCCTTCGGTTTTGTTACCAAGCTCCAAGTGTCATTCTTGTTTATCACATCAATTTCATCTTGCGTGGCTTATCTCCACTTTTTTCTTGCTATAGCCTCATGGACATTGATTGGATCACTCAATGCCACATTACACCTTTCATAAATCTCATTAAGAGGTCTTGTGCCTCTCACACCATCACCAATCTCCAAATCAGCCTCTATGGAGATTTCTAGCTCATTCTCATTATATTCATCATCATGGGCAGCACCTTCATGATTTCCTTGTTCCTCATCGTTATCATGAGCTTCAAGGTGATTGTCTTCATCCATACTAGCCAACTCCTCCTTACTACAAACCCATTTAGCTTCCTCATCAACTTTCACATCTCTACTTATCACAAGTTTCTTGGTTTCCAAGTTATACACTCTATATCCCTTGGTCACATCACTATAGCCAACCAAAACACCAACTTGTGATCTTTCATCAAGCTTTCCTCTCTTCTCTTGTGGTACTAGGATGTAACAAATGCTTCCAAATACCCTTAGATGATCAAGAGAAGGCTTATATCCAAACCAAAGCTCAAATGGGGTTTTACTCCTCAAAGACTTTGAGTAAAGCCTATTTTGGATGTAGATGGATGTATTCACTCCTTCGGCCCAAAACTTCTTTGGCAAGCCACTTTCAAACAACAAACAACTAGCCATCTCCATGATGGTACGGTTCTTCCTTTCACATACACCATTTTGTTGTGGTGTGTATGGTGTAGTGAATTGATGAACTATACCATGATCCTTACAAAGTTGTTTGAAAGCCTCACTTGTGTATTCTCCACCATTGTCCGTCCTTAACACCTTTATAGTGCAACCGGATTGATTTTGCACTAACTTCATAAATTCTACAAACTTCTCCAAAGCTTGTGATTTTCTTTCAAGGAAATACACCCAACACATTCTTGAGTAATCATCAATGAAAGTTATGAAATACTTGCTGCCATTTAAGGATGGAACACTCATAGGACCACAAATATCCGAATGTATAAGTCCTAGCTTCTCCTTTGATCTCCAAGAACAAGATTGAAATGCTAGCCTAGTATGCTTTCCTTTTTGACACACTTCACACACATGTTCTTGCTTCTCCACCAATGGCATGTCTCTAATAAGTTCATGTGTGCCTACCAATGACTTAAAGCTAGCATGGCCTAGTCTTTTATGCCAAAGTTGAGAGGTGTTCTCAACTTTGGTGTTCAATGCAACCGATGCACCATTTTCATCCATATTCAACCTAAAATTCTTGTTCTTCATTCCAACACACATTAATTCATTTCCATGTGGATCAACTATAGTGCATGTCATGTTTGAGAAGTGTAATGCATATTTGTTCTCAAGCATTTGACCTACACTAAGTAAGTTCTCACATAAAGAAGGTACATAGAGAACATCATGGATAGTTTTGATACCTTTGGTGGTGTGTATCACCACATCTCCTTTGCCTTTCACTTCCATCAGGGCTCCATTTCCAATTTTGACTTTGTTGTGGCTGCTCCTATCCAAGTTTGTGAACCACTCATGCTTGTGAGACATATGGTGTGTTGCTCCACTATCAATGATCCATCCATCATCATTCTTGATGCTACTAAAACAAGTAGCAACAAACAACTCTTCGGATTCACTATCACTTGCATTATCTTTAGCAACATTTGCTTGTTGCTTATCTTTCTTGGTTGCCTTGCATACTCTCTCCACATGACCCTTTTGTTGGCATTTATGGCAAAATGCATCCGGCCTCCACCAACACCTTATTGGATGATGACCTTTCTTCTTGCAATGGTGACAAGGTTCATAGGACTTCCTCTCGGGTTTGCTAGCTTCACCTTTCTCCTTTATGACCTTAAGCTTGTTCTTCTTTTGATTTTGTGTCTTTTGATGTTGTTTAGACACAAATGCAGCCTCCATTGATTCTTCATGTCTAATCCTCCTCCTTTGCTCCGTAGCTTGCAAGGCATTCACCAACTCGGTCAAGGAAATTTCATTTAGGTTCCTTGACTCCTCCAATGAAGATATCTTAGCTTCAAACCTCTCGGGCAAGGAGACCAACACCTTCTCCACAATCCTTTGGTCACTTAATCTTTCACCTAGCACCCTAATTTGATTCACCACATTAAGAAGCCTTGTGGTGAACTCCTTAACCGTTTCTTTGTCTTTCATCTTGATAGTCTCAAACTCTCTCCTTAGGTTAAGGATTTGCATTTGCCTTGTCCTTGCACTCCCTTGGAACTCATCTTGAAGTTTGTCCCAAGCTTCTTTGGCACTCTCACATGCCATTATCCTTGTGAAAATGGTATCACTAATACAAGAATGAATGGCGGTGAGAGCCTTGAAACCTTTAGCCAATTCCTCCTCATGGTGCTTGATTTGGTTGAGCGTTGCCCCTTGTCTCAAAGGCTCGGGTTCTTGGGGATTTATGGTGACCTCCCAAAGACCATAAGCCTTCAAGTAGGCTTGCATCTTAATACTCCAAATGTTGTAGTTCTCCCCATTGAAGATAGGAGGAGAAGGAGTTGAAAAACTTGAAGAAGCCATGTGAATGTTGCTTTCTAGTATGAAGGAATATGAAAAATATATTTGTGCTTTCAAGTATCTCTTCACTCTCAAGGAACGAACCAGCCCAAAAACCTCACAAATCTCACAAAAATGTGCCTTGCTCTGATACCACTTTGTTGGGGTGAGAAGGTTATGACCAAGAGCAAGCTAGCTTGAAGTGTTAGCAACAAGCAAGCTTTTGGTGATGCTCTTGGGAATGGTTGTGTGTGAGTTGTGTTTTTAGGTTTTGGTTATGGTGTTTTCTGGTTTTTAGGGTTCCTAAAGTATTCTAAGGTGTTGAAGAAGAGATAAGAAGAAGAGGAACACGTTGGCTTTTGAAAATAAGGCTTGGATGTGTAGCCATTTCATTCATTTTACAATATAAGCTTGAAATTACAACTAATTCACACATGCCAAGCATGTGAGCTTACAAAATGAGTAAAGTATTTGAAATTTAAAAAGTAAAATGGTCAACACCTAACTTTTCATACACAAAAGAGTCAAAAACCAGCTGCAACATGTCTATTCCAAATATAGTAAAAAGTGGCACATGGTTTTAACTAAGTTCCTATTGTTTAACTAGTTTGGGTAAACAACCAAACTAGCTTCACCTACTTAGTTCCCCTTTGTATCTGCTTATGAAACTTGGTTTGAAGCATCCTTGGTCATCAATAAATATTGTTCCAAGAGCTAGGAAAGTTCTGGAACCGGATCATGGGCCAAACAGCTCCAAAGCTGACCCATACTCTGCATACTGGGCCCATCAGGTACAGCAATCTGTTTGGAATAGAAAATGGACTTTCCCATGTCATTTGGACCTGAAATTTGAACCATAGTCTTCTATATATGTCTGTAGACATCGCTAAACATTTCAGCCCAAAACTCCATTTGCAACCTAAGATATAAGATAAATAGTGGAACTATGTTGCTGGAAATTATGAATCCAGCACCATAGGCATTTCAAGCATAACATTCCTACTCTTTTGTGCATAATTTTGCCTATACTTTTGCATACATAACTTAGGCACAAAACATTATCAAAATATACCTTGCATCAATTAAAAACATACAAAAAAATATAAACTCATAAAAGGAAAGGATTTGATACCAAGGTATGCATGCTAGCCGATGACATGCACCATCAAGTGGCAAAATTGCCACACTTCAACAATTATTGGAATAATTGTTGGAGACTCAAATGGTGGATATGCAAATATGATCACTTATATGCTGTTCTATATCTCCATGAATCTAAGAACTTTTGCTTATAGTGTATCATTTGGTCTATGTACCGGAACTAATAACATTCAAGATTATGCAGGATTATTCACGAAAGATCCTTTTTTGGCTCTCTCTTTAGCCCTATGTCTCTTATCCTTAGGAGGTCTTCCTCCACTAGCAGGTTTTTTGGGAAAACTGCATTTATTCTGGTGTGGATGGCAGGCAGGCCTATATTTCTTGGTTTCAATAGGACTCCTTACGAGCATTGTTTCTATCTACTATTATCTAAAATAATCAAGTTATTAATGACTGGACGAAACCAAGAAATAACCCCTCACATGCAAAATTATAGAAGATCCCCTTTAAGATCAAACAATTCCATCGAATTAAGTATGATTGTATGTGTGATAGCACAAACTATACCAGGAATATCAATGAGCCCGTTTATTGAAATTGCTTAGGATACCCTTTTTTAGCTTCTAGAATCTATTTCTTAGTTCGAGGTCCCTCTTACTAACAGGAATCAAAGAATTAGTAGATCTGTTCCGCCTAAAATGGGAATAGGCTAGGGTTATGAACTTGTAATCTATAATTTGATGATCGAGTCAATTCCATGATTATAAGTTCATTCCATACCAGACAAGACCGGAATAGGGTTATATACATTATAATTATTAGAAGAGGTCATTCGTACATATCTAAATAGATACTATGTTTCCATATGGATCCCTATGTCATTACATCCCATTTAGGGTTAGGAATAGGCATAATCGGACTTGCTTTTTACATATCTCTCATTATTTGGGACCCTATTCTCCTCACCTCTTTAGGCTTCTATTGAATCTAGAAATAGGTTTGATTGTCCATCTTTTTGATATAATATATAAATATAAGATAAGGCACCCTCAGGATAATTCAAATCGAAGCAATTGGATGTCCGAGTCATGCCTATATGACATAACTGATCAGTATAAATACCCTAACACTCCAACTTTATCATATATTCCATACATCACACTCGAGAGATATCATATTCATGGAATATGATTCACTTTCAAGATGGCTTGGTGGTAAAATGGTAGACACATGAGACTCAAAATCTCGTATTAAAAAGCGTGGAGGTTTGAGTCCTCTTAAAGGCATAAAATTGAATTTTAAGAATGCTTAATGAATTGGAATAAGCTCGGCAGCGAATCAACAAATCTTGGTGATCTTCTCTATCTAATGAATGGGGATTCCACTTTGAAACCATCTGTCCTGCACCCACCGCACCTCCCGAGTATATGCTTCAACAGGAATCACACAAAGGTAGATTGATACAATAGAAACCTCTGGTAAAATGCCCCCCTATAACCCAGCAAATAAAGTACATTGCATAGTCCGTTTTGGGGATTGGTGACTTACCCATTCAGTGACTTTGGTCCTAGACATTCCCAAAATGGATACTACCCATTTGGGTGAATTCAATAATAGATGCCTATTGGTATTCCAGCCTTCCTTCTCCTTTCAGGGCTTATCCAAAAGAGAATCCAGTACTTCTTGGTCATGAATATCTAAATAGGATGAACCGCTCTGTGGATTGCTTCAAAACAATTAGAATTAGTTGATCAACTAGAATGTGTATTATCCATATAGGGGTTAATGGAGAAGATTTGTTGACCTGAGACGAAGAGAAATGTCTATCTATCTTATTTAGTTATTCAGTTAAACCAATGAGTCGTTATTGTACTAGATAGCAACAACCATTTCATCCGACATGCATATTTTTAATTTCCAATGGATTTACATCTTTCATTAATGGAAATTTTTTGCTGTAGTGAGTAATAGTTTTGGTTGTTCACTGTTCAAGAATTCTTGTTTAGGCAATTCATACCATCCATCCCTAATGTTTTGATCTAAGATTTAAATTCTTCCATGTTTCAGCAGTAGTATATCATTCCATGGAGCTGAGGTCCAAAATATGGAAGAAACGAGTGTTTCCACGACTCTACCATCCGGTCAATTATGTTCCATTAGTCCTTGTTTCATGACCACATATCTTTCCGGCTAAGGAATGGGAAACCTTTCTTTTGTTACACGACTCCAATTTTCATTTCATCCGGGAAAAGCCATCTTTTTCTCAACAATATCTTTGTCATTTGATCCAATAGTGTTCCGTTAGATAGGAACAGCTTTGATAAATACTGATAACTCTCAGAGGGAGTATTATAATGCAAAAATCCATTAGATAATGAACTATTGGTTCTAAGCCATCTCTAACGATGAATCAACAATTCAAAGTACTTTTCTTGCGTATTCTTAATAAACCAGCGCTTATATATTGATGCAGGAAGATCTGATTGGGAAGTAAGAAGCCCCTTTAACATCTTTCCATCTGCAAAGAATTCTCGACGTGAAAACATAGAGACAACGGGCTGATCTTTGAATAGGAAAAAAAGTTGATCTGTAGGGTCCCAAATGAGTTGGCTTCTTCGAAAAAAGCCTTGTTCTTTTGAAGATCTATCTTGTGTCTGGTACTACATGGTTCCACTCTACAAGAACTCTGAATCATTCTCTTGAAGCCCATCCTCTTCATCATAAATGATCTGCTTGCCCCGAAATGAACTGGCCCAATAAGGAAATCCCAATTCATTAGGCCTTTCAATACAATCAAATAGAAAGCCACAAAGGCACCATATTCTAGGAGCCCAAACTATGTGATTGAATAAATCATCCTCTATCAATTAGAATCGAAAAATCCATTAGAAATCTCTGACCAATGATATTGCATGATATCTAAGGGATTCCTTGGTTCGGGCCGAAGGAGCAATGTCACTCGATCATTATCAAACTAGCTGCAATCTTTTTCTATCCGTGAGGATCCCACCAGAGCACCTTCTACTTCTAATAGGCCATGAAGTAGATCAGAATCATTATCAACGAGTCCATAAGAAGGATCCCATTTTTTTCATCGAGTCCGGGTAGAGACCTAATGTCTTGAGTGACCGATCCGGCAGAACAACTCGAAAGATAAAAAAGTATCATTAATTTCTTCATGCTCATTCCAAGTTCAAAGTACCATTTGTACAAATAAGAATCCCCTTCGTTACATGATTTCTTCTTCATATAGATAGATATAGGATCTATGGAGCAATTACTTAGAAGTACATTTTATGCAACAGCCCTTTTTATCTGATAGAAAAGGATCCCATGACCCTGTACCGATCTTACCTGGGATTGCAAAACCTAAGTTTATCGATGAAAAGTAGATCTAATTATGTTAGTGTCTATAATTGATTTCTTCTGTGTAATACTAATCGATAGAACCTCATTGGTAAGTGCTACAAGATCTCGTGCATTGCAACCCATGGTTATGGACCCGAATCCATTAGTATGGAACATTTTCTTTCCCAAGTGAACTCCCTTAGTATATGAAATAGTGAAAAAGTGCTTTCGTTGTTGTGGAATAAGAAGCCTTCGTATCTTAATGTATGTATTTAATTTATTCAGAGCTATTATAGTGGGATTCACTTTTTGGGGAATATAAATAGAAGCAATAATAAGAATATTTCTTATGGAACATCTTTCACAATCCCAAGAGAGATCGTACACTAATAGACTAAGGGATAAGTAATTGGACTCATTCATATCCAGATCATGAATGTTTGGAATCCATATTATGTAAGGAGACATCGCTTTTGCTAATTTAAGTTGAAAGGTGATACAAAATCGGTCCATTTTAGGCATCATATCCATAGTTAGCGCATTCATCATAGCTAGAAGCTCCAGCTCCATAGCAAGGTCACGGTTACTATCATCAATATCGTCACTATCATCAATAAGAAAGCCCTTTCTATCCAAGAACTTGTTCAGAAATGCTGTAATGAAAGGAACATAGGAGTTTGTTGCTAGGTATTCGACCAAATAGGATCATCTAGTTCCTATAGAACCTATCACTAAAATACTCCTAGAGAGGGATAGGGCTAAGTGGAGTGAAAAATGTTTTCCATGAGATGGGAAATGAAAATTATTAGCTCCACAGGAGGTTTGTGAATAAGTGATTGTCTGATAATGAGCAAGGAATATCCATATTTCGGCTAAACAGGATGTATTGAACTCATAACTCATTAGATAATTTTTATGAATGTCAACTAAGTATCATAAGTAAATTACTCCCGGTTGTTCAATCATTTGATAACCAGAGACATTCTTTGATAAACGATCACTATAAGTCAGACTCAATAGAATTTGATCAATGCTTTTTTCTATCGTTAAGGTGGAGAACTAAACCAAGAACTCTCTTTCTTTATCATTAATCGAATCACTGTTCGAGACCCAAGATTCTATTTTATCATCAATCCAATCATTGTTCACGTTTTTTCTTTTTCTTATCAATGAATAGATCTCTTTACTTGTATGACTTAGATGTCTCGTATTTCTCAAAACAGCGATTCGATTGATGATATTTGGTATGATACTTATGAAATCGATGTTATCGATGAGATTGATGTTCAAATATTTCTTCTTAGAACGTATTTATTTGACCCCATAAGCGGGACCAGCACCCTATAGCACATTGCCGCCAGAAGCATAACCTCGTATTTCTTCTAGAGAATCTCCTAATTGTTCTAGATCAACTAGAAAGAGATTCTTTAACCATAAAGAATTCAATTCAGATGTAGGATACCTATCCAGAAGTTTTTGCAACTCAATCATGTATGATGGAATCATCAAAGATTTGACCCTTTCGAACTTTGTCTGTAACTCACTATAGGCTAGATAAACAAAGAGAAGGTGTGTTCGAACGAGTTAACCAGCAACAAGAAAAAAGAAAAGGATTGAATAGAGGAACTCCTGAACATTTGGCAATCTCATATGTGTCGATATCAATGGTGACTCATTATTTTGATGAACCATTTCTTCGGACATAAGAAGATTATGTAAATCTCACTTATCAGATTCCATTGTGGAAGACACAGTTTTTTCTAAAGAATTCACCATGATATATCTAATCCACACATAATATTATGAAAAATGGATACAAATTTTTGGCTGCTACTTAGTATCAGCAAAAGGTCTGAAAAGGTATCTAAAAGTATCAAATTTAGATATTTGTATCCTATGTTTGGAATATATTCCATTTTAAGAGAGTTGAAAAAGCACTATCTTGTTGAAAGGTTCTATACATTTGCCCTTTCTCAAGGCATTTCTTGAGATAAAGACCCCATTTTTTCTTCTTTTCGGATGGTAAATATTTCTCAAAACATGAATTGTGAATCAAACCCATGGTTGAATTGCAATTGAGATACTGATGCAAGTTCTTCCCTTTTGAATAAGACAAATTCATATCTGAAAGATGTTGACAATAAGTTCTTTCAAAATTGACTATTTGTCCTTCTGTTTGAAGTGTTCCAAAAATGTCTGCAATCGAGTAAATAGCTCTATGAATGAATGGATCGGATCGAATTGGAAAATGGAAATATTTGTACAATTTATACTTTTCGTCGCCATTTTGTGGGAAATTGTTAGTTATGAATATGTTAGACACCTGTAACTCGAATGGTGAAATAGTATCTCTCTCCAAAAAAACATATTTTTTTTACCACTGCGTAAAGAAAATATTTTGTTGCGAATGAACAAGATATTAAGGAATTGTCTGTACGTAAAATCATAATTATTGATACGGGCCTGTTCCACATAAAAAAAGGAATCCTTTGTTACAATAGAAGTAGAAGTGATGTGCATTATTCAAGAATCGAAGTCGATTTGCTTTATAAAAAGAAGATATCAATGAATTTCTATGAAATGGTTTCATGGGATTCAGACAATTGTCTTGATCATGGGACATCATTAAGAAATAGGAATCCATGTTATCAAAATATTTCCTGCAATTATTTCTAGTATGAAATTAGACAATCATCCACTTTGGTATATTATTGAACAAAAATTGTGATACTGTTCCTCCATTGATCAAGAATTTCACTTTATGGGAAGTATCATGATCATCCAATAAGAAAGGTTTCCATTTTTTCAAATGAACGATTTGAAAACCTATTGATTCTAACAACTAATTGCAGAGTTGATCATTTGGACCTTTCAATTCATAAATGTGGATCTCAAACCTATGAATGGGGATATTCCCAAAACTCACAAAGAAAAAAGGAAGTGAGTTAGACAAAAGGAGAAGAAACTTTGATAAAAAAAGAAGTAACTTGGACAAAAAGAAAGGAAGTGACTTAGACAAATCTTTTTTGTTGATAACCTCAGACCAATCAATTGAATATTGATTATTACGTAATCGATTGAGCACTACTTAAAAATGAAAATGGCTATTATGCTCAGAAATGAAATGTTCCAAATGTTCCTGTAAATTCTTGCTCCCATTGGACCATTTGTATCTACATGCATTAGGATCCCGATTCATAGATCTCTCGGTTCGAGAAATAAAAATAAGAGGATCGAACCATTTCTTCTTACTCTTTTTCAAATTTGATAAATGTTGGTTGATCGTATATTTCATTATAGTTCTATGATTCAGAGTATCATTTCCTATTTGATCCTTTTGAATTCCAAATTCCAAGTTGCAATCGGATCTATTCATTAAAAAGAATCGATCCAATACATTTCTCAATAGATTTCTTATGTACCCATAGGTGCTATATTGGATTTGAATTAAATTTTGGATCAATCTATATTGATTGACTACCTCCATTATGTTGTTGTTAGCAAATACCACTATTTTGGGTTTTGTATCTTCCAAATCATTCCCGCAGGAGGTCCGGACCCATTTTTTCTTATCATTCGACTGAAAGATTCATTTTCTTCATAAAAAATAGGAGGTATAACCAATAAAGATTTATTTTTCGATTCATCCCTGAAGTTGAATACCTCATTCAAGAATTGTTTTTGATCTGATATGTAGGAATCAATAGAAAAGGCAAATCCCTTATGATACACCAGATCTAGCTCGGTTATTGATAGAGTGAATAGATCTGCCATTTCTTGAACTTCTGATTCACAATCATGGTGTAACGTGTATCTCACCTATTCTGGTCATGGAATAGATGAAATAAATAAAAAAATGGATTTCTTTTCAAGAATTAAATTTTATTGGAACTATTCAGTTCATCCTTCGGAACCATATCACATCCCGGATCTGATGAAATAGGATGAATTTAGATGGTATTTTGTAAATACGTAATTATCTTGAATATATTAACTATTTCTTTATTTTTTGATCACCTAGAAAGGACAAAAGAAACATCTTGTTCTTTCTTCAACAATTTCTAATCTTTGGTGGACCTTTCAGTAGGATTCGAACCCAAATGAAGCTCTGACCATCTATCAAAGAAAAAAGAACGAATGAAGCTTGTAGGATTCCTAAGAAATTCTTCGATTTCTTATGGAAGTAGATGATTATTCATCAACTTCTCACGTTCCATGAATAGCCAGGACTTTGAGGGATATCTAGAAAGGCATTTAGGGAATCGGTCTGATTCTATCTCTGTTCATTCTGTTTGAAGAAAGGAAGGATCCCAAAGAATCGATCTTTCTTTTAGTTGTTGAATCTCTCTTTGATTGATTAGTGTGTGATATTTTGAATCCTCATTATTAATGGAATCGAAATGATCTCTAGATCGATCCGAAGATCCTTTCAATTGGCTAGAATCTGTTACTTGAACAAAACTAGATCTTGTAGAATCATATTGAATATTTAACGATACATTCCGTACCTTACTAAAAAATCGATCCTTCTTTACCAACCACACATTGTCTAACCAAATCCAATTCTCTCTCGATATGCTCCTTAAAAAATCCAATTCGTGTGGATTCTTCCCCAAACTACATAAGAGATCTTGGCGAAATTGTCACATATGAAATTGAGCACAATTTTGCAAAGAAATAGCCTACTTGTTTCTCGAGGATAGATGGGAAACATGCTCAATATCATTTGCCTAAATAGTTGACCCAGCTCCTTGCTGTTTGAAGAAACCCTCCACTTCAATTGGTATTTTTTCACTAAGATTTAGAATAGCTGTCCTAAATTCAAGTTGATTATGTTTGGCCTCTTCCTCAGAGAAAGACGATCAAACAATTCCCAATCATGGTCCTTGTGGATTGGATCATCCATAGAATATACAAAAAGAAACTCCAGATATTTGATATCTTTCTCTTTGAATGAGATCTCAATTCCAGTGATGGTTTCATTAGATATCTTACAACTAGAATCCCTTTTTTTTCTGATCCAGTTCCTCCACCACCGCGAACCCTAGATTCGGGCATGATACACTTTTTAGTTATTGGGAGAGCCTAATACTCTCTTTCGGATCTAGGAAATAGCTCTCAGAGATCTTTTTGCCTTTTGGAAGTTACAAGAGCAAAACAATCAACCTATTGATATTGGAAGACCCAAAACATTCTTGCAATGTATCATTTCTGGGTCCAATGAAATTCATAGGTATAGGAAGAAGGCCTATTAAATAGAGAATTTTTCTTTCGACCATCTTTCGAGTATTAATACAATATATAAGGATCAGTACTACAAATAATACTACACCCTTGATCATGAAATATCGATTCTTGTTGAACCCTAAAAATGTGAATTGTGTGAAATTAGGATACTCCAAATTTGGGAGTCCAAGAGTTTTATAAAATGTTCTTGATGGAAAAAAATGTGAATGAAAGATCTCACTGAATTGATTTGGGTCCATGAATCTAAGAAATAGTGAGAATTCTTTATTTATCTCAATATCTCTCTTAATTCGAAAATCCGAGATTTCAGTCTCAGGATGTCCTTTCATTGAGTCCTCCTAAATTTAATTGATTTATCCTCAAGATTTCATTTGAATTGGAATTTGGTTATTCACCATGTACGAGGATCCTCGCTAAGCATCCATGGTTGAATGGTTAAAGCGCCCAACTCATGATTGCCAAATTCGTAGGTTTAATTCCTACTGGATGCACGCTAATGGGACCCTCCAATAAAATAAGTCTATTGGAATTGGCTTTGTATCAATGGAATCTCATCATCTATACATAACAAATTGGTGTGGTATATTCATATCATAACATATGAACAATAAGAACTAGCATTCTTATTAAGACTAGAACTCATAGGGAAGAAAATAGATTTATGGATGGAATCAAACATGCAGTATTTACAGACAAAAGTATTCAGTTATTGTTGAAAAATCCATACACTTCTAATGTCGAATCAAGATCAACTAGGACAAAAATAAAGCATTTGGTCGAACTGTTCTTTGGTGCCAAGGTAATAGCTATAAATAGTCATCGATGCCTGGGAAAGTGTAGAAGACTGGGACCTCTTATGGGACATACAATGCATAATGTACGATCATTATGCTTCAACCAGGTTATTCTATTCCACCTGTTAGAAAGAAAAAAACTTAAATCAAAATACTTAATAGCATGGCGATACATTTATACAAAACTTCTACCTCGAGCACATGCAAAGGAGCCGTAGACAGTCAAGTGAAATCTAATCCACGAAATAATTTGATCTATAGGTAGCATCGTTGTGGTAAAGGTCGTAATGCCAGAGGAATCATTACCGCAAGGCATAAAGGCGGAGGTTATAAGCGTCTATACCGTAAAATCAAATTTTGATGGAACAAAAAAGACTTATATGGTATAATCGTAACTATAGAATATGATCCTAATTGAAATGCATACATTTGTCTCATACACTATGGGGATGGTGAGAAAAGATATATTTTACATCCCAGAGGGGCTATAATTGGAGATACATTATTTCTGGTACATAAGTTCCAATAAAAATGGGAAATGCCCTACCTTTAAGTGCGGTTTGAACTATTGATTTATGTAATTGGAAGTAACCAATCAGGTTTATGATGAAACCTATCCAAGTTGAGTACCTCTATAGGATAGCCTTCAACAGAAAATCGAAAAGTAACGGCAGCAAGTGATTGAGTTCAATAGTTCCTCATATAAAATTATTGACTCTTAAGATATAGTAATATGGAGAGGACAAAAATTTTCAAACACCGGCAAAACCAAAAGAGCCCTTTGTTTCAAAGAGATGAGGATGGGTTATTCACATTTCATTTGATAGTAGAGGCGAACTGAAAGCTAAGCAGTGGTAATTCTAACGATTCCCAGGGGGAAAAACTAGAGATGTCTCCTACGTTACCCATAATATGTGGAAGTATCAACGTAATTTCATAGAGTCATTCGGTCTGAATGTGACATGAAGAACATAAGCCAGATGAAGGTGTTGAAAAGGTGGTAATCTTGCCACCTTGTGCAAACCAAAATCCACTAAGGTTTGCACCCTCTTTGTTTCTTTAAAAGAAATATTTTTTTGAATGACCTAATGCAATATTTATGTCTATGTTTTATGTTCCTTTTAATGTCTTTTGAATGCCTAAGTTTTATTGTATTTAGCTTATGAATTGTCTCTTTGTTGGGTATTGATTTTATTTTGTAAAATGGCTATGTGCTGGAAACAGTGTTTCCAACAACATGGGTCCATTTTTAGGGCTGACATTCTCTGAGCTTTTAGAATGGAGGTTATGATTTTTGGATATGTTGTAATAGATATGTAAATGAAAAAAAAAAAAGAATGACTCAAGAAGGCCTTGGGAAGCCCAATATATATAGGTTGCAAGTTGGCATAACTGCTGAGATTTCCAGCAGTTATGGTCCACTGGTTTGAGATGAATTGGAGGCCCTACCCAATTATTTTGACTTGGACTTCTCCAGATTTCATCCCTGATATTTCAACATGCCACATGCCAAAATTCAAGCAATTTGGACGAAGATATCCCAACCTTCCATCTGGTCAAAGTAGAAGTACAGGATCAGGTGGAGACAGTTTTTTGAAATTCAAAATCTCACAAACTCTTGTCATAATTATGCACTCACATGTGAAGCTGGTGGTTGAACGGTTATGTATCATAATTTTGAGTGGGAAATGTGTAAATTTTGAATTTTAAAGACTTCGATTTGGTCCCACACACACCTCACATGTATGAGATAAGTTTTGTATCTATATATGCAACAAATGAACGAAAAGCAAAAATGATTTAGTGTGTTGTCTAGTTTTATGTGGCCTACTCTAACATCTTCTCTTCTTCTTCCTTCAAAACAAAAACCCTAACAATCCTAAATATCACCATACCAAAAACAAACACAAAAATCACCTAAACATCAAACTAAAAACCAGATTAAAGGTTGTGCACAAGACTCTTGGCCAAGTGAACCTAAAACCACACCAAACTCCAATAGAAGGAACGGGAAGACCTAGGATGTAGAAGATCATAACATGAGTGATTCAGCAGATTTTGATTCCTATATATCCACTCATGTGGTACTTCATTATATGATATATATATATATAAGAATTATACGATATATATAAGATCATATGTATAGATATCATCATCTACATCCAAAAAGCCGTATGCTTTGGAAAAAGCCTGTACAGTTTGGGAAATGGTTTTGATTGGTCAAAAAGAAGAATCTACTTCAACTGATATGCCCTTAGGCACGGCCATACATAACATAGAAATCACACTTGGAAAGGGTGGACAATTAGCTAGGGCAGCAGGTGCTGTAGTGAAACTGATTGCAAAAGAGGGGAAATCGGCCACATTAAAATTACCTTATGGGGAGGTCTGTTTGATACCCAAAAATTGCTCACCAACAGCCAGCCTAGTGGGGAATGTTGGGGTGAACCATAAAAGTTTAGGTAGGTAAGCCCACAACCCCTTGGGGTTATCCTACACTTGGAAGAAGAAGTAGAAAAAGGAATAAATATAGTGATAATTTGATTCTTCATTGCCATAGTAAATAGAATTTTTTTCTTTATACTTACAAAAAAGAAAAAGAAAATAGGAGTAATTAATTGTGACACGTTCACTAAAAAAATACGCTTAACACAAAAGCAGAAAAAGAAATAATAGTCACTTAGTCCCGAGTGTCTACCATTATATCGAAAATGATCGGCCATACTATTGCTATCCATAATGGAAAGGAGCATTTGCCAATGTATATAATAGATCATATGGTAGGACATAAAATTGGGAGAATTTTCAGCTACTCTAAGTTTCCAAGGACATGCAAAAAATGATAATAGATCACGTCGTTAATAATTTTTTAATAAATGCAAAAAGTGAATATAGATACTTATTGTTCATTAGTGAGAGGTAAACCTTATGAGAAAGAAGAAAAATTGGTTTCTTCTGCAGCAGAAAATGCTAATCACAATAGAGGTTTCACCAAAGCAAAGTTAAAAATTAGTAAAGCAGAAGTCAACGAAGGCATTATTGTGAAAAAATTAAAACCTCGAGCTCGGGGACAAGGTTATCCAATAAAAAGACCAACTTGTCATATAACTATTGTACTAAAATATACAGCTGTACATTATTATACAGACTATTTAAAGAACAAAATTATCTTTGAAGAATTTTAAAGTTAAATGATAAATATTTTTTATAATAAAAAATACAAATAAAATATGCCATATTATGCTTAAAAAAAATGGATGAATAAAAAAATGAAGTACATCGATATGCCATGTCATGATATGTATAGTAGCGGGGGATTATTGGAGAAAAAATAAATCCACTTGGTTTCAGACTTGGTGCAACCTAAGGTCATCATTCTCTTTGGTTTGCACAACAAAAAAATTATTTGGAGGATCAAAAAGAAGATCAAAAAATATGAAACGGTATCAAGAATTATGTACAAAAAAATATGAAAATATCTTCTAGTGTCGAGGGAATTTCATGTATAGAAATTAAAAAACAAATTGATTTGATTCAAGTCATAATCTATGTGGGATTCCCAAAGTTATTAATAGAACCTAGAAGAAGCAAAAATTACACATGACTGTACAAAAAGAACTTATTTGTGTGAACCGACAACTCAACATTTCTATTACAAGAATTGAAAACCCTTATGGAAACCCTAATATTCTTGAAGAATTTATAGCCGGATAATTAAAAAATAGAGTTTTATTTTGTAAATCAATAAAAAAAAGCTATTGAATTAACTGAACAGGCAGGTACAAAAGGAATTCAATTACAAATTGCAGGGCTTATGAATGGAAAAGAAATTGCACGTGTCGAATGGATCAGAGAAGGAAAGGTTCCTCTACAAACCATTCAAGCTAAAACTCATTATTGTTCCTATACAGTTCAAACTATTTCTGGGGTATTAGGCATCAAAATTTAGATATTTATAGAAGAGGAATAATAGGCCTTTACTTGACTTATCTTTAGTTCTATTCTATCCATCCAATAATAGAACAAAAAAATGACAAATTCTTTCATTCTTTTTCTCCTAACTCAAAACAAAAATGAACAATTCTATAAGGTTGAATAAAAAATCGATTAATCATATGATATAATTGCTATGCTTAGTGTGTGACTCAATGGTTTTTTTAGGATTAGGAATCATAAAATAAATAAATAAAAACAAGAAGTACCAGCCCATAGTATGAACTAATAACTATTATAGAACTAATATAGAACTAGTAACCAACTCATCGTTTTGCATTATCTTGATATAAAAAACCAATCGAGATATGATATATTGGTCATATCAATGTAGCAACTGAAATCTTTTTTGCATAAACAAACAACAAAAAAGAAAAAACTAATCCAAGTCTGAGTTGTAAAGAAAAAAAATATGCAGATAAATGGAAGGATGAGAGAAAGAGCGAAAAAAAACAAATATCAATGATATATGACTCCAATATGTAAGGTCTATGATTCATCTCATAATGAGGAATGTAATAAAGAATTAATACTGATTGGTCTATAATTATAAAAATATGTTCATAGAAAAAGAATTAAGAACCCCGAGCTAATAAGTACTGAGAGGATTGACTCGAGAACAAATCATATTTCGTTAGGGGCTCCAGACTTAACCATTAATCGAGAAGTGAGGGGAATGATAGAACCCACGAATACATAAGATTATATTGAAAATGAATCTTAATGATTCATTGGGTAGGATGGCGGAATGAGTAAATAGACTAATCCTACAACTGAATATTGAAAGAGTAAATTTCCACTCGTGAAAATTTTGATTTTATTGGATTTCTAAATTTTAACCAATCTAATATGATAATAAAAAGCAAAACAAAATAAAGATTCGTTATAACATTATAACAAAATGACTTTATCTATATTATTATCTCTAAATAAAAATTATCTATAAATCGGATCCATGTTTAGTTATATATCAAAAAAAAGATATACAAATTTCTAATAGATTAGATGAAATTTCAAACAATCTCATGAATCAATATATTTTTTCAGTATATTACTCATTAAATACATAAATATAAATACATAGATATTATTTTTTAATCGTTCCAATCGCGAGGAGCTGGATGAGAAGAAACTTTCATGTTCAATTCTGTTGTTGAGATGGAATTAATAAACAAAATATAACCCCAAAAGAACCAAATTCCATAAACATCATAGAGGAAGAATGAAAGGAATATCTTATCGAGGCAATCATATTTGCTTAGGTAGATATGCTTTTCAAGCGCTTGAACCCGCTTGGATCACATCTCGACAAATTGAATAAGACCTATAGAAACCCATTACAGACCTATATAAACAAATTGTCTGCCACAGTGGGAAAGTATGGGTGCATATATTTCCAGACAAACCAGCTACAAGAAGACCTATAGAAACATGTATGGGTTTGGGGAAAGGATCTCCTGAATATTGGGTAGCTGTCGTCAAACCCGGTAGAATACTTAATGAAATGAGCGGAGTAGCAGAAAATATAGCCGAAAGGGCTATTTCACCAGCAGCATAAAAAATGCCTATATGAATTTAATTTATTTTTTTGGAATAGGAACGTAGAACCAAAAGCAAAGGTTTTTTGGATGAAAATGAAAAAAAAAACAATTACAGGTTTCCTTTTTGGTTTTGAACAAACAATATTTCTTTTTTTTTTTATTTTTTTTTACTTCATCCTTTATGTTAATTGAAAAAACAGATAAAAAAATGATTCAACCCCAAAGCCATTTGAATGTAGCGGATAACAACGGACCTCGAGAATTGATGTGTATTCGAATCATAGGAGCTAGTAATCGATGATGTGCTCATATTGGTGACGTTATTGTTGTTGTTATCAAGGAAGCAGTACCAAATACACCTCTAGAATGATCAGAAGTGATCAGAGCTGTAATTGTACGTACTTGGAAAGAGCTTAAACGTGAGAACTGTATGATCATACGATCTGATGCAATGTTACGGTTGTTATTGATCAAGAAATAAATCCAAAAGGAACTCGAATTTTTTGCGTGATCACCTGAGAATTAAGATAGTAAAATTTCACTAAAATAGTTTCATTAGCACCCAAAGTATTATAAGAATAGACCATAACATAATTAATATAAATAATTATAACATAACTAATATAATTAATATAGTTATAATATTTAACTGAGTATTTAACTGAAATTGATTAAGATTATTTAGTAAGTTGAGATTGGTTGAGTCTCACGTATATGCCTCTAAGAATTCATAATTAGAAAATAAAGAAAAACAGAAAAAAAGCATGTTGATTATATCAAAATTTGAGTACAACAATAATATGAGTTTATCATGAATAAAGACACTATTGCTGACATAATAACCTCTATATGAAATGCTGACATGAATAAAAAAAGAACAGTTCAAATACCATCTACTAATATTATTGAAAACAATGTTAAAAATCCTTTTATACGAAGGTTTTATTGAAAAAATGCGGAAACATCAGGAAAACAACAAAGATTTTTTGGTTTGAACCCTACGACATAGAAGGAATAGGAAAGGACCGTATAAAGCTGTTTTAAATTTAAAACCGATCAGCCGACCCAGTCTACGAATATATTCTAACTATCAATGAATTCCTAGAATTTTAGGCGGAATGGAGATTGTAATTCTTTCTACTTCTTGGGGTATAATGACAGACAAAGAGGCTCGATTAGAAGAAATTGGTGGAGAACTTGTGTGTTATATAGAGTACTCTTTCTAATATGCAAATTATATGTAGAACTTTCATATTTGTGACAAACAAAAAAAAAAAAAAAAAGGTAGGGCGGTTTTCTAAGATCACCCTTCCTGTATTAGGTGATAGCTCAAGGAGTTTGACAAGGATTCATGAAGGTTGAATTACTGCATGACTACCGAATAGTATAGTCTAAATTTGTTTAGATCATTACAAAAAAAAAGCCTTTGAACAACCAGTAATTTGGTTGCAAAACGTCCTATTTTGGTCGCGAGTGGTTTTGAGAGACCAAAAAATCGTGGTCATGACGTGATTGTTTAAACGTCGTAACAGATTCTATTTCGCGACCAATAAATGTTGGTTACTAAATCTTTTGAGGTTTTAGTGGCCAGTTTTTAAGGAGCCTGTGACCATAAATTAGTCCTTAAAACTCCTTGAATATTAGAAAGGACACCAATTTTAAGCTTTTACCAACCAATAATAAAATATGAGCAACCAATATTTGGTCACTCAATGCTGTGTTGGTGACTAGTTGTGGTCACTTTAAGCATATACTTTGGTCATCAAAAACTTATAACTTGGTAACCAAAAAATGTTATGGGACCAATTATTAAAATCTTCATTGCCAAAATAGTGGTCATTCGAAACCATCTTCAATGACAAAACGTTCTAGTCATCAAAAGAGTTGTTGAACGACCACGTAGTTGGTTACAAAAATATGGTTTTAGTAGCAATGTCATTTGGTCGCATAAAATTAGTTTCAATGACTAATTGTTTCGTCCTTAAATAGTATTTTAGTGACACATTTTTGTGGTCACTAACATTATCGGTATAGTGACTAGTTGCATTTGGTGGTAAAATTTATTACTCTGTAACTATGATTTGGTCATCGAGAAAATTTTCACTAACGAATGTTGTGGTCAATAATAATCATTGCCAATTTGAAATGCAATTTAATGACCAAAATGTTAGTCACTGTATCCCTTTTTTAGTGACTGAGAATTGGTTAATAACAATTAATGAAGTGAGAAGATGTTTCAACAACCCAATTCATTTATATAATTGGCATTAGCAATTATCAATATTGGGTTTCTGTAAACCTTTATTTTGGTATCTATTGAATGGTTTGGTGAAATATAATTTGAGTGACCAACAGATTGGTAGTGAATTATGCTTGTGCATGTTAATAAATATTAATAATATTATATAATTTCAATTATATGTTTAACTAATAAGCATAAAACTGATTATATTATTATAAATTTCATTACACACATGACATTGATATCACACTATATTTACATTGCAAACATAAAATATTAAAGAAGAAAAAGCATCTGTATATAACATGAATAAAGCAAACAATATAATTTATACTTGTGGGATGCTACAATGTAATTTGAAAAACCCGCACCAATATCCATGCTTACTATAGTCGTACCATAAACTGTATCCACGCATGTTTGTTGTAATCATACCATCTCATTCTTAAAATATAAAAAAACATTAAAAAAAAAATTGAAGACAAAATACAAACGAAACAATTAGAAACAAATTACTAATTGATGGATATTGGGGAAAAATGTCCATAACTGATTCCTCACTTCCATTGAAATTCTCCAAGAACACTAAATGCATTTGTGAATATTTGAAAAATAGAGGCAATAATAAAATTTAGGAAAAAAAGATAAACTCTAAAAAATGCAATAATAATTTCACCAATAAAACATTTTTTATTAAGCCAATAGCATTCATGATTGAGCATAAATTAAACCAGAAAATAAATAATTAATTTTCAATCAAAACAAACTCTACACAAATATACAAGTAATTCTCAATCTAAAAATAACATGCACAAGGTAAAACATTGAAGGAAAGAGAATCACTGTTACTCTAAATACTATCATGAATTGGAATAAAAACAAATATACGTATATATATGTGTCCTCCTAATTCTCTTTAAGAAATAGCCTATTAAGATCATGATCTGCATTGTAGAGGTAATCAATTGCAACCAAAAAAAAAAAAAAAAAAGGTCCTCGTTTTTCTGATTAGGTGCTTGTCCAAGGTGATACGATGGTGCAATATATTTTATTATGATGACGCCCTTATTTTAAAAATAAAAGTATATTGAAATTGATGATAACATAAACATAAAGAAATTATTAAGTGAGAATATAAATATAAGTAATTAATAATTGCAAATAAACCACATTCAAAAGATAGCATAGGTTATATTAACCTAGTTAAAATGGAGCATGATCATCATAAACATGAATACAAATCATTGTACAAATACAATAGCATGATGAACATAAATCATTACATAAATACAACAGTACAAGTATTAGTATATGCAAAGTGATGGAACTTTCTAATATGTCCAAGGTGATAACATGGTGCAATATAACCATAGTTTAATAAAACTTTAAAAAATAAGAGTATATGTAAAGTGATCACAATAAAAACAAAAAAGAATTATTAGCTGACAATATGAACATTCTGGACTTAATATATATATATATATATATGCTAGTAAGCTATATTAAAAAGGCAACATATAGTTATATTAAATTAGTTTGAAATGGAGCATGATCATCTTTAACATGAACATAAATCATTACATAGGAAACTGAACAAAGGGAAAAAAAATATGTATATATATATAGTTATTTATGCAAATGAGCCAGTATCTTCATTGGTTTCACCATTACTTAATAACTCATCTTCATTATCATTGTCGGTTTCCTCATTGTCCTCGCCATTATCTTCACTCTCTGTGCCACTATCTGCATCTTCGTAATCTTCACTCTCTGCACCACTCTCTATGCTACTATCTGCATCTTCAAAATCTTCACTCTCTTCTCACTATGATGCGAATCCGCTCGAACCCCGTACAACCGACAACCCGCTGGGGTGCTAATCCGTTACGGATGAAGGTGGGACCAATCACTAGAGCACAAGCCAAGACGTTCAAGGATAACCTTGCTGTGCTTATTCAAAGGATAAATCATAATCAAGAAGGAATGATCATGACCAAAGAACCAAGACTTGTTTTGCTGATACAAGCACTGGAGACTGGTACAGACCCGGGTGACGATTTTGGTACATTTTTGGAGTCCGGGAAGCATGAAATGGTTCCAATGCTTTATGGGTTCAATACATATGCCTAAGAGGTCATGGAATCAAGTTAAAGCAGCCTCAAATGCAATCAAAAAGGGCTTGTACGGACAGCATCAACAATTTGGCCGAATTTGCTGTATTGCTTGCTGGCTTTACTGTATTTTACTGTATTAGCCTTTTCTTATTTTTCCAAGCATGGGCAACGTGTGGGACTTCATATTCAGCTTATTTGCCATCCTAAAAAGATCTAGAAGCTGATTTGGAGCTCAAAGAGGTCAAAGATTGATCAAAAGGCTAGCATTTTTAGTTTCCTAATTTGTTTTTACTTTTTGTTTTAGGAAACTACCATTACTTTTTGGCTTTTATTTATTTATTTTCTGGACAAATAATTTAGGAAGGTTTTTATTTTATTCTTTCCATTGTAAATTAATTAATTCCTAATTTAATAGAAAGGAATTAATTAATCAAACTTAGATTAGGAAAGGAAGTATAGTTTCGGCCAACTAGGTTTCTTTATGTGTGGTGGCCGGTTTTCTTTATGTTATAGGGTTTTTAAGTTATCTTTTCAAAGCCTATTTAAAGGCTTAGTTATCAATAAGAATTAACTTTTATTTGATTAAGAAAATACTTGTGAGATTAATTATCTTTTTGTTCTTTGAGAACACCTAAAACACCATTAGAGAATTGGTTGTTTTAGCTTGACCTATCAATAGGTTTTCCATCCCCTATTGTGGTGTCTACATTATACAAAGGTTTCTAACCACAGGTTGGTTAGGGGTTGAGGTCCATTCCATTAGAACTTGAACTTAATTGAGATCCGGGCTAATATAATACTGGTTTAGGAGCAGGTCGTCCTAGGTTCGTATCACACTATCTACATCTTCATAGTATGTTGCACTCTTCAAATCAATTTTTGTTGGTTCAATATCTTCACGATTAAGATTTTCAATATCAATTGATTCAAATAAAATTTGAATGTCCATTGAATCATTTTCTTGATAAGCATCCAACTCATCAACTTCAAATGAATCACCATGATCATCAACTTCATCTAATCTGTTTGGAAAATGATACGAACTTAGGACGACCTGCGCCTAAACCCGTATTATATTAGTCCGGATCTTAATTATGCTCAAGTTCTAATGGAATTGACCTCAACCCCTAACCAACCTATGGTTAGAAATCTTGGTATAATGTAGACGCCATAATAGGGGATGGAAAACCTATTGATAAGTCAAGCTAAAACAGCCTATTTTCTAATGGTGTTTTAGGTGTTGTCAAAGACCAAAGAGATAATTAATCTCACAAGTATTTTCTCAATCAAATCAAGGTTGTATTCTTATTGAAAATAAGCCTTTAAATAGGCTTTGAAAGAAACAAAATAAACCTTAAAAACCCTAGGAAAAACCAGCCACACAATGAAGAGTTCTATCTTGACCGAATCTTTCCTTTTCCTAATATAATTAATTAATTCCCTTATTTCAATTAGGAATTAATTAATTTACAAAAAAAATAATAAAATAAAAACTTTCCTAAACTTATTTGTTCAATAAGTAAATAAATACAAATCCAAAATTAAAGGTAGTTTCCTAAAACAAAAAGTAAAAACAAATTAGGAAACTAAATATGGTAATTTTCGGCTATGTTGATAATGACCCTTCTTTGACCTAATTAGACTCCAAATCAGCTTCAATAGTCTTTGTGGAATGCCAAATAAGCTTATTATAAAGTTCCTCACGTTGCCCTTGCTTAGGAATATGAGAAAAGGCTAATACAATAAAATATAGTAAAGCTATCAAAGAATACAGCAAATTTCGGCCTTTCTTCCCCTTGTGTGCAAACCACTATGTTGTTCGGCTTTGAAGCTACTTTGGCTGGTTTCTATGACTCATCCACCATATGAATTGAACCCATAGGAATGGGGATCCAATTCCTACAACCCAACCTCCATATTGGCACTAAAAACGTCACTCGGGCCCATTTTGGCTTCTATTGCTTGTATGAGTAAACAGGCCTTGGTTCTTCAGATATCGACAACCCCTCTTGATTATGACTTATTCCTTAGATAAAGACAGCAAGATTGTCCTTGAACTTCTTGGCTTGGGCTCTATTGATCAGCCCCACCTTCATTTGTATTGGATCAACACCCCAGCGGGTTGTCGGTTGAACGGTTTAAGGCGGATTCGCATCATTCCCCTCCTCTTGAAAAGGATTTGCCCTCAAATCAAAGTCATCACCTGCAGTAAAAGTGATGTGATTCCGCCCGAGGCCGCTCAACCGATAACCCGCTGGGGTGCTGACTCGACACGGATGAAGACTAGGCCAATCAAAAGAGCTCAAATTAAGAGATTTAAGGGTAACCTGGGAGTATTTATACAGAGGTTAATCAATCTCAATAGAGCTTGTCCATACTTGAAGATACAAAGCCTATTCGAAGCATCCAAGTGGTGGAAGCCGATACGGACCCGGGTGACGGTTTTGATACATTTTTGGAGTCCGGGAAGCATGAAATGGTTCCAATGCTTTATGGGTTCAATACATATGGCTAAGAGGTCATGGAATCAAGTTAAAGCAGCCTCAAATGCAATCAAAAAGGGCTTGTACGGACAGCCTCAACAATTTGGCCGAATTTGCTGTATTGCTTGCTGGCTTTACTGTATTTTACTGTATTAGCCTTTTCTTATTTTTCCAAGCATGGGCAACGTGTGGGACTTCATATTCAGCTTATTTGGCATCCTAAAAATCATCTAGAAGCTGATTTGAAGCTCAAAGAGGTTAAAGATTGATCAAAGTCAACTTGATCAAAAAGGCTAGCATTTTTAGTTTCCTAATTTGTTTTTACTTTTTGTTTTAGGAAACTACCATTACTTTTTGGCTTTTATTTATTTATTTTCTGGAAAAATAACTTTAGGAAGGTTTTTATTTTATTCTTTCCATTGTAAATTAATTAATTCCTAATTTAATACAAAGGAATTAATTAATCAAACTTAGATTAGGAAAGGAAGTATAGTTTCAGCCAACTAGGTTTCTTTATGTGTGGTGGCTGGTTTTCTTTATGTTCTAGGGTTTTATTTCATGGCTTTGTAGCCTATTTAAAAGGCTTAGTTATCAATAAGAAAACAACTTTGATTTGATTAAGAAAATACTTGTGAGATTAATTATCTCTTTGTTCTTTGAGAACACCTAAAACACCATTAGAGAATTGGTTATTTTAGCTTGACTTATCAATAGGTTTTCCATCCCCTATTGTGGCGTCTACATTATACCAAGGTTTCTAACCATAGGTTGGTTAGGGGTTGAGGTCCATTCCATTAGAACTTGAACTTAATTAAAGATCCGGGCTAATATAATACGGGTTTAGGAGCAGGTCGTCCTAGGTTCAAATCAAAGTTGTTTTCTTATTAATTTCTACTAATTAAAGCACGTAACAAAGCAAACAAGGTTCTATTCACAACTTCGGTTTGCCCATCTGTTTGTGGGTAGCAAGTAGTTGAAAATAAAAGCTTAGTACCTAACTTAGCCCACAAAGTTTTCCAAAAATAACTTAAGAACTTAGCATCCCTATCCGAAACAATAGTTCTTGGCATTTCCATGCAATCTCACAATTTCCTTGAAAAATAATTAGCAACATTGGATGCATCATCAGTTTTATTACATGCAATAAAATGTGCCATCTTAGAAAACCTATCTACTACAACAAATATTGAATCCTTACCTATCCTTGACCTAGGCAAACCAAGAATAAAATCCATAGACAAATCTACCCAAGGATAGGTAGGAATCGGCAAAGGCTTGTACAATCCATGCGGCTTCAATGTTGATTTTGTTTTTCGGCACTTCAAACATCTTACACAAATTCGTTCAACATCTCTCCTCATGTTAGGCCAAGAAAAATATTCTTGCAGCAAGGGTAAAGTTTTAAAAATACCAAAATGAACCATTAAACCATCCCCATGTCCTTCCCGAACCAATAATTCCCCAATGCTACAATTAGGCACACAAAGTTTGTTTTCCTTAAACATACCCCTGAAATATGTAAAATATATTAAATCCATGTTTCAAACAGGTTCTAAAAATTTCTCCAAAGTCACTATCATGCTCATAAAGTTCTTTCAATTGTTCAAATCCAAGCAATCTAGCATCTAAGGTGGAAAATAGTACATACCTTCGCGATAATGCATCGGCAACCACATTTTCCTTACCTTTTTATAGCGGATCACATATGGAAAGGGTTCAATAAATTCAATCCACTTGGCATGCCTTTGGTTGAGCTTTACTTGACCCTTAATATGCTTCAAAGCCTCATGATCCGTATGAATCATAAACTCCTTTGGCATGAGATAATGCTGCCATGTCTCGAAAGCCCTCACCAAAAGCATGCATCTCCTTGTCATATGTCGAGTAGTTTAGTGCAGCTCCATTTAATTTTTCACTAAAGTAGGCTATGGGTCGTTCTTCTTGCATTAAAACAGCTCAAATACCTACACCCAAAGCATCACATTCAATTTCAAAAGTCTTAGAAAAATTTGGCAAAACTAATAAAGGTGCATTACACAATTTTTATTTCAACAAATTAAAATATTTTTCTTGTACTTCCCCCTATTTAAAGCCAACATTCTTCTTGACAACTTCATTCAAAGGTGCAGCTATGGTGCTAAAATCCTTGACAAATCTTGGGTGATTGTTGTAGGAACTGGCCACTCTTTGATTGCTTGCACTTTAGCTTGATCCACTTTGATTCCTGCAGCACTTACTACAAATCCTAGAAAAACAAGCTCATATTTGCAAAAATCACACTTGTTCATGTTAGCAAACAATCTTTCCTTTCTAAGAACTTGCAAAACTTACCTAAGTTTATCCACATGCTCATCCAAGTTTCGGCTATACACCAAAATAAACAACCACAAATTTACCAATAAATGGACGCATTACATGATTCATAAGCCTCATGAAAGTACTTGGTGCATTAGATTATCCAAAAGACATAACTAACCATTCATACAACCCATATTTAGTTTTAAATGTGGTTTTCCATTCATCACCTTCTTCCATTCTAATTTAATGATAACCACTCCTAAGATCAATTTTAGTAAACATGCAAGCACCATGCAACTCATCAAGCATATCATCTAATCTAGGAATGGGATGTCTATATTTAATAGTGATGTTATTTATAGCCCTACAATCAACACACATTCTCCAAGAACCATCCTTTTTAGGTACCAACAAAATATGAACAGCACATGGACTTAAACTCTCACGAATATATCCTTTATCAAGTAAGTCACTTACCTGTCTCCTTTGTTTCTTCGGGATTGCTTCTATATGCTGGTCTATTTGGTACGGCAGCCCCTGGGACAAAGTCAATTTGATTTTCTATCCCTCGAATAGGTGGTAGTCCACTTGGAATCTCATTCGGAAAAACATCTCCAAATTCCTTCAAAAGAGAAATCATTGAACTTGGCAATTCAAGTTCTTCAAAGTTAGTTTGATCATTAAAATAGTTTTCTTTCTATATCATGACCAGCAAGGGTTTCGTACATTCAATAGCCTTATTAATATCCCCTAAACTCAAATAAAAATTCTGGTTTTTCCTCTCTTTTCTTTCTTTTCTTTTCCTTCCATTGGTTTGGCTCTCATTGGCTGAAATTTCTAGATTGTTGGTGCTCTCAGGTTTGCTCTCTTTTCTCACCCCCCTCTCGGCTTTCTCTTGGTTTTTCCACTCGATCTAGGTTTTAGAAAGCTTATCTTTGATCAGTAACCTCAATCTCACCTTCTTGAAAGGATGGTGAAGCCGTTGGTGCCATACTTGTTTTCTCCTTGAGTTTTTCGGTCTTCCTCCTTTTTTGCATTTGTAGTTGATCTTTGTAGACCTCCTTGAACGTCAATGGCTCTAGCTTGATTTTCTTCCCTTTAAACCTGAAAACAAGACTATTTTCTCGACCAAAATGAGTAGCATCTTTGTCGAATTGCCATGGTCTACCTAGTAAAATATGTCTGGCATGCATTGGTACAATGTCCCACAAGACAACATCCTCATACCTACCTATATTAAATTTAACTTTGGCTTGCTTATTTACCCTCATCTCACCACTATCATTTAACCATTGTAACCTATAGGGTTCTGGATGTTTAATTGTTTGCAAGCCTAATTTATCAACTACAAGATTACTTATCACGTTGGTACAACTCCCACTATCTAAAATCATGCTACAAATCTTACCTTGTATTTCGCAGCGAATGTGGAAGATGTTTTTTCTTTGTATATGCTCTTCATCTTTATAGACAGCAAGTACTCTCCTTGAAACCAAGATCAACTTGGCATTATATGTGTCTACTAGTTCAGCTTCATCATCATTGCATTCCTCCTCTTGCTCGGTTTCAGCTTCGATTTCTTCACTTGCAGATTCCAGCTCACCGTCACCCTTTAATACCATGATTCTTCTATTTGGGCATTGGCTGGCTATTGTCCTCTTCCTTGGCACTTAAAAAAAATTATTTCTCTGGATTTTTGAGGTTTAGGATCAGATTTTATCTCACCTCTAAGTGCTTGGGCAGATTCGGTCTTGGCCTCCCTTTTTGACCGGTTGGTACTTTCTTCTCCAACTTTCAAAGTTGGTTTGATTTCATTAGCTGAATTGTTTCTCCAGCCACTTGAATTGAATCTCCCACTGCTGGAAAAAGCTCCAAGCCGTGATCCTACACCCCTCCTCTTGAATTGGTGCTCAAGCTTAATGGCTACATGCAACATCTCCTCCAACTCCAAGTACTGTTGCAATTCAAGCTGGTTGGCAATGTCACGGTTCAAACCACCAAGAAATCTCGTCATTCTTGCCTCCCTATCCTCATTCATATTCAGCCTCATCATGAGCATCTCCATCTCTTTGTAATAATCCTCCACAGACCTACTTTCTTGAGACAAGGATTGAAGCCTTTGATGCATTAACCTATGGTAATGTGATGGCCCAAACCCCTTTCTCATGGCTCCTTTCATTTGTCGCCATATTGTGATCAAGTCATCACCAACTCTCCTCCGGGTGCCTTACTCATTTGTCCACCATTGGAGTGCATAATGGCCAAACTCCATTGCTGCCAGCTTCACGTTCTTACCCTCCGAATAATTATGGCAGTCGAATATCATCTCCATCTTTTCTTCCCACTCCAAATATGCCTCGGAATCACTTTTTCCCATGAATGGTGGGATGTTGATCTTGATATTGCTAAGATTGTCGTCTATTTCTTCCCTTCTATACCTTCCATGGCCAGCTCTCTCTTGGACAGCAAAGGTTTCGTCCATGCCGTCCTCAAAGTCTCCACTGAAATTCTCCTCCTAAAATTCCTCTCTCGGTCTCTCACGGCCTCCTTGTCGTCGACCTCGACCTTCATGGAATTCTTGCCTATTTCTTGTGTTCGGCATTCCTTGGGAAACTTCTAGCCTTCCCATCCTTTGATTCATGTGCTCAACTTGAGCACTCACCCGCTGTAATTGTTCCAAAACATCTTTCAATTCTATTTGCTCACCACTCCCGGTAACTCGTGGATCACCATGAAATCCTACGGACTCTTCTTCATTAATTCTCAGTGGTGTGTCTCCTCTTCTTATTCTTGAATTTGCCATGTTAGTAAAATAGTGCAAAAATAAAATAAATCCTCACAATATTCACTCCCTCACGTGTTTCACTCAAACAAGGTCTTGACATTCGTGTTTGCACACTTGTTTCGGCTTTTACCCTCTTTTAAGCTCACACTCTCTTGCCTTTTTCCACTCAAAGAATTAACTCAAAGTTCTAATTAAAACACCCACAAAACAGCAATTAGATTACAAGTATGTTTTAATTAAACTTATCAATAAAACAGTAGCTAAAAGTAGGCAATACCGAAAGAATTCAACAAAACCTAGCTTCAGCTTTTTTAGGCAAAATAAAGCAGATTAAAGAGAAAACTTTGGAATTTTGAAGAACTGGACCAGATGGTAATAGATTATGAGTTCAAGAATAAAATTATAGAAAAAGAAATTCAAATACGAACAAGAATCAAATTGAATAAAAATATAGAATAGTTGTTGGTTGTTGTTCTTTGTAATTCAAGTTTTTGTATCAAATCCTTTAACTAATTTCAATCCAAATAATTTAAGCACCCAAAATTCAAATATCCAACAAAATAATTCTCCATAAACTCAAAATACCACAAATCAAATCTCCAAATCAAACAAGTTCCCAAACTCAAAATTCAAAACCAAATTCAACAAACCCGAAATTTTTTTTTTTATTCGGCTTTACTCAACTTTTTTTTTTTTTCACTCATAGAACATAAACAATTGCAGTGGCAAGAATAATTACCAAAAGAGATAATTAATCTCACAAGTATTTTCTCAATCAAATCAAGGTTGTATTCTTATTGAAAATAAGCCTTTAAATAAGCTTTGAAAGAAACAAAATTAACCCTAAAAACCCTAGGAAAAACCAGCCACACAATGAAGTATAGCTTGACCGAATCTTTCCTTTTCCTAATCTAATTAATTAATTCCCTTATTTTCAATTAGGAATTAATTAATTTACAAATAAAATAATAAAATAAAAACTTTCCTAAACTTATTTGTTCAATAAGTAAATAAATACAAATCCAAAATTAAAGATAGTTTCCTAAAACAAAAAGTAAAAACAAATTAGGAAACTAAATATGGTAATTTTCGGCTAGGTTGATAATGACCCTACTTTGACCTAATTGGACTCCAAATCAACTTCAATAGTCTTTGTGGAATGCCAAATAAGCTTATTATGAAGTTCCTCACGTTGCCTTTGCTTAGAAATATGAGAAAAGGCTAATACAATAAAATATAGTAAAGCTGATGTGATTCCGCCCAAGCCCGCTCCACCAATAACCCGCTGGGGTGCTGACTCGACATGGATGAAGACTAGGCCAATCACAAGAGCTTAAATTAAGAGATTTAAGGACAACCTGGGAGTATTTATACAGGGGGTAATCAATCTCAATAGAGCTTGTCCATACTTGAAGATACAAAGTCTATTCTAAGCATCCAAGTGGTGGAAGCCGATACTGACCCGGGTGACGGTTTTGGTACATTTTTAGAGTCCGGAAAGCATGAAATGGTTCCAATGATTTATGGGTTCAATACATATGCCTAAGAGGTCATGGAATCAAGTTAAATCAGCCTCAAATGCAATAAAAAAGATCTTGTACAGACAGCATCAACAATTTGGCCGAATTTGCTGTATTGCTTGCTGGCTTTATTGTATTTTACTGTAATAGCCTTTTCTTATTTTTCCAAGCATGGGCAACGTGTGGGCCTTCATATTCAGGTTATTTGGCATCCTAAAAAGCATCTAGAAGCTGATTTGGAGCTCAAAGAGGTCAAAGATTGATCAAAGTCAATTTGATCAAAAAGACTAGCATTTTTAGTTTCCTAATATGTTTTTACTTTTTGTTTTAGGAAACTACCATTACTTTTTGGCTTTTATTTATTTATTTTCTGGAAAAATAACTTTAGGAAGGTTTTTATTTTATTCTTTCCATTGTAAATTAATTAGTTCCTAATTTAATAGAAAGGAATTAATTAATCAAACTTAGATTAGGAAAGGAAGTGTAGTTTCAGCCAACTAGGTTTCTTTATGTGTGGTGGCTGGTTTTCTTTATGTTCTAGGGTTTTATTTCATGGCTATGTAGCCTATTTAAAGGCTTAGTTATCAATAAGAAAAAAACTTTGTTTTGATGGAGAAAATACTTGTGAGATTAATTATCTCTTTGTTCTTTGAGAACACTAAAAACACCATTAGAGAATTGGTTGTTTTAGCTTGACTTATCAATAGGTTTTCCATCCCCTATTGTGGCGTCTACATTATACCAATGTTTCTAACCACAGGTTGGTTAGGGGTTGAGGTCAATTCCATTAGAACTTGAACTTAATTAAAGATCTGGGCTAATATAATACGGGTTTAGGAGCAGGTCGTCCTAGGTTCGTATCATTTGGTATCAGAGCTAAATTTTGTTCAGGTTTGATCTATCTTTATTTGCTTTATTTGTTTTTGTGTTATTCTGCAATTTTAGCATTAGGTTAAGGTTGCTTCTATCATCATACACGTTCTGCATAAAAAAAAATTAAATTCATTCCTAGTTGAATTAGGATTTCCTAGTTTTATCGTATTATTGTTTTCTAGTTTGTTGGTTGTCTTTTATCATTGATCTTGTTAATTTGGTTTTTGTTAATTTTTCTTTGCTGTTTTAGTCTTAAATATTTGCATTCATATATTAAAAAAAAAAAAAAAAAGAGTTTGCAGCAACTGATACGAACCTAGGACGACCTGCTCCTAAACCCGTATTATATTAGCCCGGATCTTTAATTAAGTTCAAGCTCTAATGGAATGGACCTCAACCCCTAACCAACCTGTGGTTAGAAACCTTGGTATAATGTAGACGCCACAATAGGGGATGGAAAACCTATTGATAAGTCAAGCTAAAACAACCAATTCTCTAATGGTGTTTTAGGTGTCCTCAAAGAACAAAGAGATAATTAATCTCACAAGTATTTTCTTATTCAAATCAAAGTTTTAAACTCATAAAGCATTGGAACCATTTCATGCTTCCCGGACTCCAAAAATGTATCAAAACCGTCACCCGGGTCCGTATCGGCTTCCACCACTTGGATGCTTCGAATAGGCTTTGTATCTTCAAGTATGAACAAGCTCTGTTGAGATTGATTAACCTCTGTATAAATACTCCCAATTTGCCCTTAAATCTCTTAATTTGAGCTCTTTTGATTGGCCTAGTCTTCATCCGTGTCGAGTTAGCACCCCAGCGGGTTATCGGTTGAGCGACCTCGGGCGAAATCACATCAGCAACATTTAAAAAAAAAAAAAACTGCACATTTGTGTTTATTTGGAGGTCACGGGTTTTGGTGTTTGTTTTGGAGTCGGAATTGCATTATTATACTAATGTGCAGTTATCAAGAATGAGGAGAGGAGAGCCACCCTTGAGAATCAATGAGGAGGAGTCCGTAGCATACCATGGCGATGCTCGAGCTACCGGGAGTGGAGACCAAGTGGACATGAGAGCTGTTTTGGAGTCAATACAGATGGTTAGTGCTCAAGTTGAGCATGTGAATCAAAGGATGGGAAGGCTAGAAGTTTCCCAAGGAATTCTGAACACAAGAAATAGGCAAGAATTCCATGGAGGACGAGGAGGTCGCGAGAGACCGAGAGAGGAATTTAATGAGGAGCCATTTGGTGGAGACTTTGAGGAAGGTATGGACAAAACCTTTGCTGTCCAAGATAGAGCTGGCCATGGAAGATATAGGATGGAAGAAACAGATGACAATCTTAGCAATATCAAGATCAACATCCCACCATTCATGGGAAAAAGTGACCCCGAAGCATATTTGGAGTGGGAAGAAAAAATGGAGATGATATTTGACCGCCATAATTATTCGGAGGCTAGGAAGGTGAAATTGGCAGCAATGGAGTTTGGCCATTATGCACTCCAATGGTGGACCAATGAGCAAAACACCCAAAGGAGAGTTGGTGATGACTTGATTACTACATGGTGACAAATGAAAGGAGCCATGGGGAAGCGATTCGTACCATCACACTATCATAGGTTGCTGCATCAAAGACTTCATTCTTTATCTCAAGGACATGGATCCGTGGAGGATTATTACAAGGAGATGGAGATGCTTATGATGAGATTGAACTTGAATGAAGATAGGGAAGCAACCATGGCAAGGTTTCTTGGTGGTTTGAATCGTGAAATAGCCAATCAACTAGAATTGGAACAATATGTGGAATTGGAGGAGATGTTGCATGTGGCTATTAAATTAGAGCATCAATTCAAGAGGAGGGGTGTAAGCTCACGGTTTGGAGGAGTTTCTAGTAGTGGAAGGACAAGTTCAAGTGGCTGGAGCAACAATCCCATCTATGAAAGCAAGCTAAAGCCGAAAGTCAAAGAAGAAAGTTCAAACTGGCCAAGGAAGGAGACTAGAACCAAATCTGTGCAAGCACCAAAGAATGAGGAAAAATTAGATCCTAAACCTTCTAGAACTCATGATGTTGTGTGTTTTAAGTGCCATGGAGGAGGACACATTGCTATCCAATGCCCGAATAGAAGAATCATGGTATGAAAGGCCAATGGCGAGCTAGAATCGGAAAGTGAAGAAAGTGACGATGAAGCCAAGCAAGAGGAGGAGGACTTGGAGGATGAACCCGAAACCTTGCAAGCATCCAATGCTGAATTAAACTTGCTTTCTAGGAGAGTACTTGCTGCATACAAAGATGAGGATGAAATTCAAAGAGAGAACATCTTCCACACCCGATGTGAAATGCAAGGTAAGATTTGTAGTATGATTATTGATAGTTGAAGTTGTACAAATGTAATTAGTAACATTGTAGTTGATAAATTAGGCTTAATAACTATTAAGCATCCAAAACCTTATAGATTACAATGGCTTAATGATAGTGGTGAAATAAAAGTGAATAAACAAGCCAAAGTAAAATTTAATATAGGTAGATATGAGGATGTAGTTTTATGTGATATTGTACCCATGATTGCTGGACATATACTATTAGGTAGACCATGGCAATTTGATAAAGATGCTACTCATTTTGGTCGAGAAAATAGTATTGTTTTCAGGTTTAAAGGGAAGAAGGTCAAGCTGGAACCATTATCTCCTAAAGAGACTTACAAAGACCAATTACAAATGCAACAACGGAGAGAAGCCGAAAAGCTCAAGGAAAAAGCAAGTATGGCACCAACGGCTTCACCATCCTTTCAAGAAGGTAAGAATGAGGTTGCTGATCAAGGTAAGGTTTCTAAGACTCATATTGAGTGGAAAGATCAGGGAAAAACTGAAAGAGAGGGGAAAGAAAGTGGCAAACCCGAGAGCTTGGAGAAGGAAGGGAACTTAGACGGTTTGTGCCAATCCAAGGGGGAAAAAGAAAAAGAAAGAAAAGAAAGGTCAAGTAGCAACTTTTATTTGAGTTTAGGGGATATTAATAAGGTTATTGAGTGTAAGAAACCTTTGCTGGTCATGATTTATAAAGAAAATTATTTTAATGATCAAACTAACATTGAAGAACTTGAATTGCCAAGTTCAATGATTTCTCTTTTGAAGGAATTTGGAGATGTCTTCCCAAATGAAATTCCAAGTGGACTACCATCCAATCAAGAGGGAAAAGGTGAGCTTGCTGTCCAAGGTAAGTCTTCTAATACTGAAGTTGTGTGGAAAAATTTTAATAAAACCGAGAGTGAGAAATTTGGTGCAAAAGCAGATAGTGAGGAAGGTGAGATGGCCAGGAGTGAGAAAGGAAAGGAAGACAAGAAAGGAAAAATATAAATTTTTATCTTAACTTTGGTGATGTTAATAAAGTAATTATGAATAAGAAATCATTGCTGACCATGAATTTTAAAGATACTTATTTAAAGATGTCTTTATTGCATAGAACTTTATCTACATTGTTGAGAGCTTTACTTAGTGGCAATTTGAAAATTTGGGAAATAACTTTAAAAAGTGTAATTTTTACCATGATGAGCATGTATTTCTAGATTTTGTGGTAATAGTGTTTGACCCAGGAGAATTGCTTTGGTTGCACTTACAAAAGGAAAGTTTTCCTAATCAAAGAAAGTCAAAGCTCATGCAACCTATGGATGGACCTTTTCAAGTTTTGGAGCCGCATAACAAGAATGCATACAAGCTTGATTTACCGGGTGAGTATAACATGTGTGCTGCATTTAATGTTGCTTATTTAACTCCTTTTGCTGCAGGTGATGATGTTGATTTGAGGACAAATCCTTTTCAAGAGGAGGGGAATGATGTGATTCCGCCCGAGCTCGCTCCACCGATGACCCGCTGGGGTGTTGACTCGACATGGATGAAGACTAGGCCATTCACAAGAGCTCAAATTAAGAGATTTAAGGACAACCTGGGAGTATTTATACAGGGGGTAATCAATCTCAACAGAGCTTGTCCATACTTGAAGATACAAAGCCTATTCTAAGCATCCAAGTGGTGGAAGCCGATACGGACCCGGGTGACGGTTTTGGTACATTTTTAGAGTCCGGGAAGCATGAAATCGTTCCAATGATTTATGGGTTCAATACATATGCCTAAGAGGTCATGGAATCAAGTTAAATCAGCCTCAAATGCAATAAAAAAGGGCTTGTATAGACAGCATCAACAATTGAGGTCAATTCTGTTAGAACTTGAACTTAATTAAAGATCTGGGCTAATATAATACGGGTTTAGGAGCAGGTCGTCCTAGGTTCGTATCAAAAGCTATCAAAGAATACAGCAAATTTCAGCCTTTCTTCCCCTTGTGTGCAAACCACTATGTTGTTCGGCTTTGAAGCTGCTTTGGCTGGTTTCTATGACTCATCCACCATATGAATTGAACCCATAAGAATGGGGATCCAATTCATACAACCCGACCTCCATATTGGCACTAAAAATGTCACCCGGGCCTGTTTTGGGTTCTATTGCTTGTATGAGTAAAACAGGCCTTGGTTCTTTAGATATGGACAACCCCTCTTGATTATGACTTATTCCTTACATAAAGACAGCAAGATTGTCCTTGAACTTCTTGGCTTGGGCTCTAGTGATCGGCCCCACCTTCATTTATATTGGATCAACACCCCAGCGGGTTGTTGGTTGAGCGGTCTCAGGCGGATTTGCATCAAGAAATCCCATAGATGACGGTGATGCACCTTTTGAACCACTTTCTAGTGTTGACCCATCTTGTAATCATCTACGTAAAACACTTGTTTAGCTTGTGAGGCAAGGACAAAAGGATCGTTGTTATACCAATATGAAGTGACATTAATGCTTGTGATTTGAAACTCTGTGATCATCTTTTTCTTTTTCACATTTATGTCAAACAATGCACATCTAAAAAGTAAACAGAGTGTTTGGACCTATAGTCTAACACAAGAATGTCTTCTATTACCCCATAAAAGTCACAAGATTCACCATCATGATCACCTACAACCTAAATTCAACAATTTTGAGTGACACGCCTATCAACATGAACTTTTGTGTGATATCGAACTCCGTTTACTACACATCCACTATATGGTCTTATTCCATAATCAGGACCACATGCTAGTAAGTACAACTCATTAGTTACCATTGGATATTTACATCTACTCAAATATTTTATCTGTGAAAATGTAATTTTAATTAGTTAACAATACTTACATATTAAGCTTGAATTTTAGCTTTTGTAACTAATAAATACATACCCATTTTTCAAACCATTGTGGAAATTCCTTTTCTTGTACTTGCAGAATACTTATGACACCCCTGTTTTGCAATAGTTAGGTGTGCTCACTGCAAAAATGTAATTTAATTAGAAGTATGGATTTATTTATTTTGAACTTCAACTAATAATACATAAGTTTTGGTTCTTACTCAATATATGGCTACAACTCACTGCAGTTATAAAGGATGTACCAACGAGCTTTTTTGTAATCATCATCTTTCAATTTAACAAATTGAGGTTTCCCCAACAAGTTTACAAGTTTAGTGAATACTGACAAAGTTGAAGCAGTCTGATTCGCACCATCTTTATTACGTTATGGCTGATTGAATCAAGTTTCAATACCATGAAGATGCATTGAACAACAAGTTAATGCCACATTGACAACATAACCCTCTGCTATTAAACCATCTGGATGAGCTTTATTTCTCACATATTTTTTCAATGTTCCCAAAGCTCTAATAATGAATGAAAATGATCAAATTAATAAAAAGAAGTAAAAATAAATAAATAAATAAAAGAGTGTAAATTGATTGATCAACTTTAATAACCAAAGGTTTTACCTTTCAAAATGATACATCCAAGAGTATGTACTGGTCTTGCCATTTTTGCCTCATATGGTAGGTGAACTGCTAGATGAGCCATGATATCAAAAAAAGCTAGAGAGAATATTCTTTCCAACTTACACAATGTAAGTATTATCCCCTCTTGTAACATATCCAAGTCTGAAACAGATAGAGTTCGTGCACAAAGTTTTTGGAAGAACATGCATATTTCAATAATTGTTGCACAAACCTCTTTCTTAATGTAAGGTCTTATACCCATGGGAAAAAAGTTGTTGCAAAAGAACATGACTATCATGAGTTTTCAAATTTGATACCTTACCATCCTTAATGTTCACATTCTTTGAAATATTAGCAGCATAGCCATCTGGAAATTTGACAGACTTCAAAAACATACAAAACTCATGTTTTTCATCCCTTGTTAATGAAAAACATGCCAAAGGTTTCAAAACTTTACCACCAGTTTCTTGTAAATGCAATTCTTTTCGAATGTTCAGATCCTTTAAATCCATACCTGCCTTGTCAGTATCTTTCAACTAACCTTTGATGTGCAACATTGTTCCAACTATATTATGACAAATGTTTTTCACAATATGCATCACATCTAAATTGTGCCAAAATTTTAATTTAGACCAATATTCTAGTTCAAAAAATATGCTTTTCCTTGTCCAACTTAATTCACAGGCAGCACATTTTCTCTTTTTGTCCACATGGTCAGGATGTTTCCCCGGTCTCCTTTCAATTGTCCTATCTAATTATTGTCATATTTCAGCTCATGAAAACTATCTTGGAGCTAACCTTTGTTCAGCCTTTCCATCATATTGTCGATTATTTCTTCATGCATGATTTATTGATACATATAGATGATGTCCCATGTAACAAATCTTACTTCTTAAAGGATGGGAAGAAGTATCTTCATTACAAGTTGAACATGCTTTGTATCCTTTTGTACTCCATCCAAAAAGTGTTCCATATGCTGGAAAGTCATGTATTGTCCACAACACTGCTGCATACATTGTAAACCTCTCATTTTTAGAGATCTCATAAGTGGGAACACCATTTGTCCATAGATCTTTCAATTCATCAATCATAGGCCATAAGTACACATCGATGTCTTTTCCAGGTGCTGTTGGGCCTGGTATTAATAGTGACATCATCGAAAAAGTCTTTTTCATGCAGTTCCAAGGTGGCAGATTATAAGGTACTAACATCACTGACCACTGCAATAATGCAGAAAGTCTGGCAATGAGTTATGCCTATTGATCCACAACTTATGCAAGTCCTTTTACCTCAACCTTGTAATCTTCAAACTTTGTAGCCAACTGAGGGGTGGGTTGGTTAAGCTGCCTGATTAGCTCTTTCTTGGAGCTGGTCCAACACCATAACTAAATCCAGCATTTCTACCTAGGACCTTTGCACGAATATTAGATTTTGTCAAAACATCCAATGCAGCAGTATCATCAAGAGAAGCATCATCTTATGTCTGCTGCGTTTGTGCTTCTTGAAGCCGAACCATCTCATTCTAACAACATGAAAGGTATAAAAATGTCATTATGGGATATTACAAGTATGTCAAACCAGTTAAGGATCGATAAGTAAAACTTACATATCTTGATTCAACTATAACATTATTCCATCCTTTTTTTTTGTGTTCAGTGTGTTCTCTTAAATAACTCAATCTCACCGATCGGTTCATTTAAAGATGACTACAAAATAAAAAGAACGATAATTTTACTTGCCTGCTTAAACAAAGGGAAGGGAAAGTCACCTTCGTATTCGGGACTAAACCTTCTGTATGTATATATATGCATAAATAGACACCTATATAACATTATAATCATAATCTCCAAATTCGATTCAACATTCCAATGAATCACCAGAATTGATAGCTTAGAAACAGCTCACAAACAGAGGTAACAACAAATCAATAGAATCACAAAGAACTATAACTACACGGCAGTAGAAATCCAATATCAACAAAGTTGATGCATAAACAGTTTATAGGAACAACAAAAGTAGTAATAGTAAATGTCCCTTTTAGCTGATACTATTGACTTTTTTGCCTTTCTATCATGGAAATGAAACTAAATAGTCACTAAAGCCATGGAATTCTAAGCTCAAACCCCACTTCTGCTATAGATACATGACATATATTATAAACTGTCAAGGGACCAAAACTAGTAAAAATCCAAAAAGCATCCAATGACAACCAAATTTCAATAGACATAAGATGCATAAGCAAGAGGTTTATCTTTAAACTTGCTAAGTAAACACTAAGATTTCAAAGATATTAATGCAATTGGTAATTTCACCTACCAAGCACTTTATGAATTGACAATTTACCATAATATGGAAAAATAATAAAGAAATAATAATCCATTCTCAAATATAACTAAAGTCATTTATGAAGAATGTCAAACCAGTGCTCTGCCCTTGTTGCAATAAACTATCTTGATCCAACACGATGATTATATAGCCTTTTAGCGCTATCACATTGCCCTGCCTTAGAACGTTTCTGCATATATAAAATAAATGGTTTAGAATATGATACAGATATAAACATGAATTTAAAAAATGTTTGAAACAGTTTAAAATGTTCTAACTCACCAAAACTTATGGACTCCCAAAATGAGCACACAACCACTCCCAATCTTCTTGACATCGTAGTCTTTTTGGTCTACATTACAATGGGTCTTTGCGTTGCATCTTACACAGCTTGAAATGATTGTTGCAATAACTTCTATTGTTTTTGTACATATCACGACAATGCCTCTCAACAATCTCTATCCACTGAGGATCATTCAGATCAATGTCAAACCGATCCTTAGACACAGAAGGAAAATAAAACCTCGTTAGTTATTATAATACTGATATGGTATATCAATGATATGAGTATAAGTTTTACTCACATCAATATGTTTGTAGACAATTTTCCTTTCATCATCAGAAGCATATTTCCATCCCTTCAATCTTGGTGAAACAAAGTTATGCACAGCATTGCTGATCTGATTGGCAAAGGGAGAACAATGGTAACCATATGCATACATATCCAAATCGCTTACTTGGATGCGAAGTTTAGTATTGGATGCATTGTTTTAAGAATTTCCAATCCTCGAGTAATGCGACGTGTATTTTTCTTCGTTAGACCTACAAAGTGAAATAATGTTAATTAATAATTCTATGTACTATAGATTCTCAATTTACATAACATATATGATAGATTACGAACATACCAGTGGATACAGGTGTATCTTCAATACTCTCATCTATAGGATCTATAGCAGAATGACCTCTAGACGATGTAATGTTTGGAATTGGTGTTTCCACATACTCTGGACCACTAGGTGTTGATGTCTCATTAGGCGTTGGTGCTGTGGAACGATCTGGTGCTTGCATAGGTTGTCGACCTTTTGGGGATGGTGTCTCCATAGGTAATGGAGTCCTTCTAGATGATGCTGTCATCCTAGGAGACCTCCTAGCAACCAAATTCTCGCTTTGTGATGGTATCCTCCTAGGGACCAATGTCTCTCTTTGTGCTGGAGTCGTCCTAGGAGACCTCCTAGGAACCAAAGTCTATTTTCCTTGGTACATATCTTGATCTCTTAGGTGGCATATTTAAAGTAATATTTTGGCAATATTTGTTTCCCCTATATTACCGTCATGCAAGCATAAAAAATAATATCAATACTATATCTAAGGGATTGGCATTGTCAATAATCTTAATCATTCAATTCTTTTGTTATACGTGTATATATATATATATACATGTATATATGCATAAATGAAGCAATCATCGTTGATCTTATGGAAATGTTATTGTCCCTTTTTATTCTATTTCTCAAACCCACATATTTATATATGTATATGCATCTACATAGATGGAGGATGCCATAAGTATTCCAATCTCCACAAATTATGCACCATGCCTACACAAGGTGATCATAAATAATAATTAGACAATTAGTTATATATATTCAATAGGAGTTATTCTAATTCGATTTCTCCATTCACTTCCCAATGTGCAATAATATTATATATTGATATTCATTTAGATTTTTGCTATGTTATGGGTTTATTATTAGACAGGTTACAAAGTCCATTATTCAACATTGAACAATTTAGAAGTTCTTAAAAGTCCTAATCCAAAAAACCAAAATATAGTAAAAATCTAGAAACTGTCTTATTTGTTTATAGGTGGGAAAACCATATTTACTTCTTTACCTCGAGTTTTTTCCCATTTTCAGTTACCCTTTTTTTTTTTCTTTCTTTTTTCTTTTTTTTTCTTTTTTTACATTTTGGTTCGGTATCTCTCAAAAACAAAAAATCTCAATCAGTCAAATTACGATGCTTGTGTTTTTTTCAAAAGCAATAGAACAGATCAAGAAAATTCTAACACTTAAGACTCATTATATTATGTTAAGAACATAGGAAAAAGGATAAAAATGCAATTATGTATCAACATGTGGCCAAAATTTCTAGAACTTTATTGTTTGAAAACATCAACCCCACTGCCAAAAACCAATAACATAGAGGAACATAGGCTCCTCTCACTCAATATACCTATCTCTCATGAAACACCACAACAAATGTAGAGGGAAAAAAAGAAGAAGTTATAGATGTCTCTTACCAAGAGCATACTTGCTTCCTCTCACGTCCCTAATAAATCCTTCAATACTTCCATTATCAACTCATTAAATATGGTTGACTCTTTTTCATATGTAACAAAGAACTAACCCATCCTTCACCTACATTTCATGGAATGAGTAACTTAGAGAAAAATGAAGTAACAAGGAAAAGAAAAAGCATTGAGAGAAATTGGGAGAGGAAGCACACCTAAGATGGAGCTTGAGAGAGATGCCAATCCAAACATTCATAAAAGCAACGAGAAGGCCAGAGAGGTGAAACAATCTAAAGGGAGTAGCACAACTCTTGGAGAGAGTTTCAGAAAGGAAATAGGGCCGGTGCAATTTTATCATCGAAAGGGTTTTATGGGGATCATTAATCCAAAAATGGTTTTATGGGGATTGTAACTAAAAATGCCAAAAATAAATAAAATGATCTATGGGTCTATATGGAGCGTTATCAAACCATCCACTGGTTTTAGCTTTTAACCTGAAAAGGATATATTTACAATTTGGTTGTAAACATTTAATTTTTTTTTTTTAAAGAAAAGTCAAATTTGATATTTTATATGATAAATGCTTCAATATAAAATATTCGTATAATAATGTTATAAGTTATGTATAAAGTATCAATTGTTAACTAACACTATATGTGTGCACAGTGGTTAACATAATTACTTCACACAAATTTAATCAAGTATACAATTGTTAAGAAACATCTATTTAAACAAGGTGGTTGAGTATACTGATGTGATTCCACCCGAGCCAGCTCAACCGATAACCCGTTGGGGTGCTGACCCAACACTGATGAAGACCAGGCCAATCACAAGAGCTCAAATTAAGATACTTAAGGACAACCTGGGAGCATTTATACAGGGGGTAATCAATTCTCAACAGAGCTTGTCCATACTTGAAGATACAAAGCCTATTCTAAGCATCCAATTGGAGGAAGCCAATACGGACCCGGGTAGCAGTTTTGGTGCAAATATAGACAACAGGCAGCATGAAATAGTTCTAACTCTTTATGGATTCAATACATATGTCTAAGAGGGCATGGAATCAATTCAAGGAAGCTTCAAAGGCATTCAAAAAAGGGTTGTACGGACAGCTTCAAATTTGGCCTCTTTTTACTGTATTTTGTGTTGGCTTTACAGTATTTTGCTGAGTTGGCTTTTTCTCTTTCTTCCAAGCAAGGGCAACATGTGGGACTTCATGGTCAGCTTATTTGACATCCTAAAAAGCATATTGAGGTTGATTTAGAGCTCAAATTGGTCAAAGAATGGTCAAAGTCAACTTAGTCAAAAAGCTACTATTTTAGTTTCCTAATTTGATTCTACTTTTTGTTTTAGGAAATTACCATTACTTTTTGGTTTTTATTTATTTATTTGCTGGAAAAATAAGTTTAGAAAAGTTATTATTTTATTATTTTCATTGTAAATTAATTATTTCCTAATCCAAAATAAAGGAATTAATTAGTTAGAATTTAGATTTAGGAAAGTAGGAAATTCGGCCACTGTGGGAAAGGTTATTGTATGGTCGGTTTTCCTTATGTCTTCTAGGGTTTATTGTGTGACTTTTCTAGCCTATTTAAAAGCTTTTTTTATCAATAATAATCAGTACATCATTCATATAGAAAATTATTTGTGAGATTGAATTCTCTTTATTCTTTTGAACACCTAAAACACCATTAGAGAATGAGTGTTTTAGTTTGACTTATCAATAGGCCTTCCACCACCTATTCTGGCATCTTCATTATATACCAAGGTTTCTAATCACAGGTTGGTTAGGGGTCAGGGTGACCATTAGAACTTGAACATAATTAGATCCTGGCTAATATAATACGAGTTTAGGAGCAGGTCGTCCTAGGTTTGTATCATTTGGAATCAGAGCCAAATTTTGTTCAGGTTTGATCTATCTTTATTTGCTTTATTTGTTTTTGTTTTATTCTGAAATTTTAGCATTAGGTTAAGGTTTCATCTATCTCATACACCTTCAGCCTCTTTCAAAAAAAAAAAAAAAAACACTCATTCAGAGTTAAATTAGTTTATTTGTTTTGCCGTATTTTTTGTTTCCTAGTTTGTTGGTTGCCTTTCATCATTGTTCTTTTAAGTTGGTTATTGTTGATTTTTCTTTGCTGTTTTCGTCTTAAATATTTTCATTCATCTATTCAAAAAAAAAAAAAAAAAGTTTGCGGCAACATTAAAAAAAAAAAAAAAACTGCACATTTGTGTTTATTTGGAGGTCACAGGTTTGGTGAATTTTTGGAGTTGGAATTGCAAATTTCTTGTTTATTCTTGTTATTGCAGTTGATATTCAGTGAATGAAAAAAAAAAAGAAGAAAGCCGAATAGAAAAAAATATATATATCGGTTTGTTGAAATTAGTGTTGAAGTTTGTTGCTGGAAATTTATTCCATATTTGGAGTTTCTGGAGAGTTATTTTTACTGCTGGATATTTGAGTTTGAGTGCTAAATTATTTGGATTAAAATTAGTTAAAGGATTTGATATAAAAACTTGAATTACAAAGAACAACAACCAACAACTATTCTATATTTTTGTTCAATTTGATTCTTGCTCGTATTTGAATCTCTTTTTGTAGAATTTTATTCTTGAACTCATAATCTATTACCATCTGGTCTAGTTCTTCAAAATTCCAAAGTTTTCCCTTTAATTTGCTTTATTTTACCTAGAAAATCCGAAAACTAGGTTTTGTTGAATTCTTTCGGTATTGCCTACCTTTTGCTACTGTTTTGTCCATAAGTTTAATTAAGACATACTTGTGATCTAATTTCTATTTTGTGGGTGTTTTAATTAGAATTTGAGTTAATTCTTTGAGTGGAAAAAGACAAGAGAGTGTGAGCTTAAAAGAGGGTAAAAGCCAAAACTAGTGTGCAAACATGAGTGTTGAGACCTTGTTTGAGTGAAACACATGAGGGAGTGAATATTGTGAGGAATTATTTTGTTTTTGCAGTATTTTACTAACATGGCAGATTCTAGAATAAGAAGAGGAGACACACCACTGAGAATTAATGAAGAAGAGTCTGTAGAATTCCATGGTGGTTCCCGAGCTACGGGGAGTGGAAAGCAAACAGACATGAGGGCTTTAATGGAGCAACTACAGCGGATGAATACTCAATTTGACCATTTAAATCAAAGGATGAATAGGTTAGAAACATCCCAAGGAGTGCCAAATATAAGGATAGATGCTCATGGAGGCCGAGGTCGAGGTCAAGGAGGCCGTGGGCGGCCAAGAGAGGAGTTTGAGGAGGAAAATGTCAGAGATGATTTTGAAGAAGGAATGGATGAAACACTTGCTGTCCAAGAGAGGCTACGTCATGGGAGGCATAGGAGAGAGGATGTAGATGATGATCTTGGCAACATCAAGGTAAATATTGTAAATATTCCACCATTCAAGGGTAAAAGTGATCCGGAAGCATATTTGGAATGGGAGGAGAGAATGGAGATGATCTTTGATGGCCACAACTATTCGGAGGCCAAGAAGGTGAAATTGGCAACAATGGAGTTTGGTCATTATGTACTCCAATGGTGGATAAATGAGCAAAATACCCGAAGAAGAGTTGGTGATGACTTGATCACTACATGTCGACAAATGAAAGGAGCCATGAGGAAGTGATTTGTACCATCACACTATCATAGGTTGCTGCATCAAAGGCTTCAATCTTTATCTCAAGGAAGTAGGTCCGTGGAGGATTATTACAAGGAGATGGAGATGCTTATGATGAGGTTAAGCATGAATGAGGACCGAAAGGCAACCATGATAAGGTTTTTGGGTGGTTTGAATCGTGAGATAGCCAACCAATTGGAACTGCAACAATATGTAGAACTGGAGGAGATGCTTCATGTGGCCATCAAAATTGAAAATCAATTCAAAAGAAGGGGTACAAGCTCATGGTTTGGAGGAGATTTAAGCAGCGGGAGGACCAATCAAAGTGTTTGGAGAAGCAATCCCATCTTTGACAACAAGCCAAAACCGAAACTTGAAGAAGATAGTTCCAATTGGCCAAAAAGAGAAGCTAAAGCCGAAGCTGTCCAAGCACACAAATATGAAGGTAAATCTAATCATAAACCTTCAAGAACTTATGAAATTGTGTGTTTTAAGTGCCAAGGAAGAGGACACATTGCCAATCAATGCCCAAATAGAAGAATCATGGTGCTGAAAGGTAATGGTGAACTAGAATCCCAAAGCGAGGAAAGTGTGGGAGAGGCCGAATTGGATGATGAAGAATGTGGAAAGGATGAACATGAGGAAACTGAAACACTCCAACCTTCAAGGGCTGACCTTGAGCTTAGTTGCAAGATGAGTCCTTGCTGTATACAAAGATGAGGAACAAATCCAAAGAGAGAAGATCTTCCACACCCAATGTGAAGTTCAAGGTAAGATTTGTAGTATGATTATTGATAGTGGAAGTTGTACAAATGTAATTAGTAACATTGTAGTTGATAAATTAGGCTTAACAACTATTAAACATCTAGAACCTTATAGATTACAATGGCTTAATGATAGTGGTGAAATAAAAGTGAATAACAAGCGAAAGTAAAATTTAGTATAGATAAATATGTGGATGTTGTATTGTGTGATGTCGTACCTATGCATGCTAGTCATATTTTATTGGGGAGACCATGGGGATTTGATAAGAATGCCATACACTATGGGAGAGAGAATTCCATTGTATTTAAATTTAATGGGAAGAAGGTTAAGCTGGAGCCATTAACTCCAAAGTAGGTATTTGGAAACCAACTTCAAATGCAACAAAGGAGGGAAGCCGAGAAGCTCAAAGAGAAGGCTAATATGGCATCAATGGTTACACCACCTACCCATGAGGTCAATACCGAACTTGCTGTCCAAGGTAAGTATTCTAAACTCAATGGTGAGGGGAAAGACAAAGACAAAATCGAAAGAGAGAAATTAAGAGAAAAAGTCGGAAGTGATGATAAAAAAAGTGTGTCCGAAAGAGAGAAAGGAAAAGAAAGAAAAGAAAGAAAAATTAAATATTTTTTTTGAGTTTTGGGGATGTTAATAAGGCCATCCTGGGTAAGAAACCATTGCTAGTTATGAATTATAAAGATGTTAATTTAAAAATGCTTTTCTTGTATAGAACTTTATCTGCATTATTAAAATCTTTACTTAGTGGAAATTTGAAAATTTGGGAGATATTATTTGCTAATATTAAAAAGAGTGATGAACTTGTATTTCTAGTATTTGTTGTGATAGTGTTTGACCCAGGAGATTTGGTTTGGCTGCACTCAAGAAATAAGAGGTTCCCCAAACAAAAAAAATCCAAGCCTATGCCGCATGTGGACGGATCTTTTCAAGTTTTGGAGCTGAATAACAAGAATGCCTACAAGCTTGATTTACCGGGTGAGTATAACATGAGTGCTGCATTTAATGTTACTGATTTAAATCCTTTTGCTACAGGTGATGATCTTGATTTGAGGACAAATCCTTTTCTAGAGCAAGGGAATGATGTGATTCCGCCCGAGCCGGCTCAACCGATAACAGGCAACATGAAATGGTTCCAAGTCTTTATGGATTGAATACATATGTCTAAGAGGATATGGAATCAATTCAAGGCAGCTTCAAAGGCATTCAAAAAGGGGTTGTACGGACAGCTTCAAATTTGACCTCTTTTTACTGTATTTTGTGCTGGCTTTACTGTATTTTGCTAAGTTGGCTTTTTCTTTTTCTTCCAAGAAAGGGCAACGTGTGGGACTTCATGGTCAGCTTATTTGGCATTCTAAAAAGCCTATTGAGGTTGATTTGGAGCTCAAATTGGTCCAAGAATGGTCAAAGTCAGCTTAATCAAAAAGCTACTATTTTAGTTTCCTAATTTGATTCTGCTTTTTGTTTTAGGAAATTACCATTACTTTTTGGTTTTTATTTATTTATTTGCTGGAAAAATAAGGTTAGGAAAATTATTATTTTATTATTTTCATTGTAAATTAATTATTTGCTAATCCAAATTAAAGGAATTAATTAATTAGCATGTAGATTTATGAAAGTAGGAAATTCGGCCACCTTGGGAAAGGTTATTGTACGGCCGGCTTTCCTTATGTCTTCTTGGGTTTATTGTGTGACTTTTCCAGCCTATTTAAAGGCTTGTTTTATATAATAATCAGTGCATTATTCATACAGAAAATTATTTGTGAGATTGAATTCTCTTTGTTCTTTTGAACACCTAAAACACCATTAGAGAATGAGTGTTTTAGTTTGACTTATCAATAGGCCTTCCATCACCTATAGTGGCATCTTCATTATATACCAAGGTTTCTAATCACAGGTTAGTTAGGGGTCAAGGTGACCATTAGAACTTGAACATAATTAGATTCGGGCTAATATAATACGGGTTTAGGAGTAGGTCGTCCTAGGTTCGTATCATATACCATGATTCGCACTTTGATTTTAAAATTTTTTCTTATCGTTTTACCTTGAACACTATTGCTTACTATCATTAGTGCATAACGAATTTCATCCAAAAATATTGAAAAAATTATCAAGTAAGTACTTATGTACAAATTAGAAGAGAGCTAATTGTAGCTTGATATCGGTTAGGGACTATATATGTAATAAAATCTAAAAAAGTTATAAAATCTGTTTTTTTGAAAGTAAATATTTCTTTTTAAAAATGATTACTTTAAAAAGATATGATCTTTTAGCATATGAATTTATATCATCTAAATCTATTAATTATGAAGATCAAAAGAACTCATCTATATTTGGATTACCATTACAAGTAAATAATAACTAAGAGATGTTTTATAATTACAGTACACATAAATGAAAATATTTTAATGTGCTAATAGATATCCCTATCAATAATTATCTACTCATAGATGATATTATAGATATGGAGAAAAATGTGGATAGAAAATATTTTGATTGGATAATTCTCAATTTTTGTATTAGAAAGAAAGTCAATATTGAGGCCTGGATCAATATTGATACTGACACCATTAGTAATAAATATAGTAAGACTCGGGGGAATAATCATCAACAACTTAAGAAAATCAATACGCAAGGTCTTTTTTATCTCACAATTCCTCAAAATCAAGAAATCAACCTATCTAGTACCCAAAAAATAAAAAATAAAAAATAACAAATAAAAAAACCCTTTTTGATTGGATGGGAATGAATGAAGAAATACGAAGTTGTCCGTATCAAATATGGATCGTTGGTTTTTCCCATAATTTTTGATACTTTATAACACGTATAAGATTAAACCATGGACCATTCTAATCAAATTAATTCTTTTTAATTTGAATATAAATGAAAATTCTAGTGAAAATAAAAGCATCACTGGAAAGAAAAAAACAAATATATCAATATTTTCTGATGAAAAAAAAAAATCTCTTGAATCAGAAAATCGAAATCAAGAAAAAAAAGAATCCGCAAGCCAAGCAGATTTTGAATCCTCTCTCTAAAAGCAAGACATAGATATTGAAGAAGATTTTATGGGATCAGACATGAAAAAAGATGGAAATAAAAAACAATACAAGAACAATACGGAAGCGGGGTTTGATTTATTCCTAAAAAGGTATTTACATTTTCAATTGAGACGGGACGGTATTTTAAATAAAAAAAAATGATCAATAACATCAAAGTATATTGCCTCCTGCTTAGACTAATAAATCCAAGAGAAACTTTGATATCCTTTATTCAAAGGGGCCAATTAAGCCTAGATATTCTACTGATTAATAAATATTTAACTCTTATAAAATTGATGAAAAAGGGATTATTGATTATCGACTCAATCTGTCTGTCTATAAAAAATCAACGACAATTTATTATATATCAAGCCGTAGGTATTTCATTGGTTCGAAAGAGTAAGCATGAAATAAATCAAAAGACTTAACAAAAAGCACTATTGATAACAAAAATTATGCTAAATTCATTGCAAAATATCAAAAAAAGACTGGAAATAAAGACAACAACCATTATGATTTGTTTGTCCCTGAAAACATTTTATCCCCTAAATGTCATAGAAAATTGAGAATTCTAATTTGTTTTAATTCTAGGAATGGAAATGGTATGCCTCGAAATGCAGCATTTTGCAATAGTAAGAAGGAACACAGTCAAGTTTGGGATAAAAGCAAAAGAGATACAACTAAACTAATTAAATTAAAATTTTTTATTTGGCCTAATTATCGATTGGAAGATTTAGCTTGATGAATCGATATTGGTTTGATACCCATAATGGCAGTCATTTCTGTCTTGTAAGGATACATATGTATCCAAGATTCAAAATTCGTTAGTTAATGGTAGATTTGTTTCTCCTATATTTCCTATAGTATGATCTATGAAAAAAAAGAAACGCACACATGCATTGGCTTACATTTCATTCTGATATATGATTCATTGACATATCAATTAGATCTATAAATGATCAGCAAAATCTTCTTTTTTTCATTTTAGGTCTAAATTTTTATCTTTTGTAAATGCCGAAAATAAGATTTTGGTATACCTATCGAATACAATTTTATTTGATCAAATTTGGAATTATTAACAAAATTAAGATTATTGTATTGTGTATATTAAATTAAAATGAATGGTATTATTATTATTGATCAATAAAACCACCTAACACTAAAAAAAGGATAGGAACAAAGTGGGGGGGGGGGCAGATTTCGTTTTATGGTAAAAAATTCATCCATTTAGGTTATTTCACAAGAAGAAAAAAAAGAAAAAGTAGGATCTGTTGGGTTTCAAATACATAGGCTTACCAATAGGATACGAAAACTTTCTTCACATTTGGAATTGCACAGAAAAGACAATTGATCTCAGAGAGGCCTACATTAAATTTTGGGAAGGCTGCTGTCTTATTTGTCAAAGAAAAAATGAATATGTTATGGAGAATTAATTAATCAGTTGAATATTCAGGAATCAAAAACTCACTAATTCGAAAAAGCAGTTTATTTTGAATTATTTGATTTATTAGATCTTGAATTTGAATTTAATGAATTTATTTTAGCTTTCAGTAATTCATGAAAGACCGAATCAAGCAAAAACCTATGAATATACCAGCTACAAGAAACGACCTCATGGTAGTAAATATGGGTCCCCACCACCCAAGAATGCATGGTGTTCTTCTACTCATCGTTACTCTAGATGGTGAAGATGTTATTGATTGTGAACAAATATTAGGCTATTTACACCGAGGGATGGAAAAAATTATGGAAAACTAAACAATTATACAATATCTGCCTTATGTAACGCGTTGGGATTATTTAGCTACTGTTGAAAATGTGGTAATCTTGCCACCTTGTGCAAACCAAAATCCACCAAGGTTTGCACCCTCTTTCTTTCTTTGTAAGAAATATTTTGTCGAATGACCTAATAGAATATTTATGTCTATATTTTATATTCCTGTTAATGTCTTTTGAATGCCTAAGTTTTATTGTATTTAGCTTAGGAATTATCTCTTTGTTGGGTATTGATTTGATTTTGTAAAATGGCTATGTGCTGGAAACAGTGTTTCCAACAACATAGGTCCATTGTTGGGGCTGGAATTTCCTGGGTCTTTAGAACCCGGTTATAATTTTTGGATATGTTATAATAGACATGTGAAAGAATATATATAAAAAATAATGACTCAAAACGGACTTGGAAAGCCTAAGATATATAGGTTTTGACTTGGCATAACTGCTGTGATTTCCAGCAGTTATGGGCCACGGGTTTGGGAAGAATTGAAGGCCTTAACCAATTCCTTTGGACCTGGTCTTCTCCATATTTTATCCTTAATATTTCGAAATGCCATATGTAAAACATCAGACAATTTGGATGAAGATATCCCAGCATTTCATCAGGTCAAACTAGTATTACCTGATTTGGAAGGAGACAGTTTTTGGAATTCAAATTCTTGCCAACCTTTGCCATATTTGTACACTTACATGTGCAGCTGGTATTTGAACATTTTTTTTATTAAATTATTGGGGGGGGGGGCGAAAATTTGTATTTTGAATTTTAAAAAGACTTTGTTTCATTTCACACATACTTCACATGTGTGAACCAAGTTTTGTATCTATATTATGCAACAAATGAATGTAATGAAGAATTATTGTGCTATCTAGTTGTGTGGCTTACTCTAGCATTTTCTCTTCTTCTTCATCTTCTTCTTCTTCCTTCCAAACTAAAACCCTAACAAAACTCAATATCATCATACCAAAAACAAATGCAAAAATCACCTAAATACCAAACTGAAAACTAGATTAAAGGTTATGCACAAGACTAACATCTTGTGTACAACACTCTTGGCCAAGTGAACCCAAAAACCACACCAAACTCCAAAAGCTACTATGTTCACATAAGCCATAACTGTAAATGGCCTGGAGCAGTTGGAAAATATTCAAGTGCCTAAAAGAGCCAGCTATATCAGAGTAATTATGTTGGAGTTGAGTCGTATAGCTTCTCATATGCTATGGCTCAGCCCTTTTATGGCGGATATTGGTGCACAAATGCCTTTCTTCTATATTTTCTAAGAAAGATAATTAAAAAATGATCTATTCAAAGCTGCCACCCCTATGAGAATGATGCATAATTATTTTCATATCAGAGGAGTAGTTGCTGATCTACCTTATGGCTGGATAGATAAATGTTTGGATTTTTACGATTATTTTTTAACAAGAATCGCTGAATATCAAAAACTTATTACATGAAATCCTATTTTTTTAGAACAAGTTGAAGGAGTGGGCATTATTGGTACAGAGGAATTAATAAATTGGGGTTTATCAGGACCAATTCCGTGGGCTTCTGGAATACAATGGGATCTTCGTAAAGTTGATCATTATGAGTGTTACGATGAATTTGATTGGGAACTCCAGTGGCAAAAAAAAGGAGATTCGTTAGCTCGTTATCTAGTTTGAATTTGTGAAATGTCAGAATCCATAAAAATTATTCAACAGGCTTTGGAAGGAATTCCAAGAGGTCCACATGAAAATTTAGAAATCTAATACTTTGATAGACAAAAGAATCCTAAATGGAATGATTGTGAATATTGATTTATTAGTAAAGAACCTTCTCCTACATTTGAATTACCGAAACAAGAACTCTATGTGAGAGTCGAAGCCCCAAAAGGAGAATTGGGAATTTTTCTGATAGGGGATCAGGATGGTTTTCCTTGGAGATGGAAAATTCGCCCATCAGGTTTTATCAATTTGCAAATTCTTCCTCAATTAGTTAAAAGAATGAAATAGGCTGATATTATGATGATACTATGATACGAACCTAGGACGACCTACTTCTAAACCCGTATTATATTAGCTCGGATCTTAATTAAGTTCAAGTTCTAATGGAATGGACCTCAACCCCTAACCAACCTGTGGTTAGAAACCTTGGTATAATGTAGACGCCACAATAGGGGATGGAAAACCTATTGATAAATCAAGCTAAAACAACCAATTCTCTAATGGTGCTTTAGGTGTTCTCAAAGAACAAAGAGATAATTAATCTCACAAGTATTTTTTTTAGTCAAATCCAAGTTTTATTCATATTGAAAAATAAGCCTTTAAATAGGCTACAAATCCACGAAATAAAACCCTAGAACATAAAGAAAACCAGCCACCACACATAAAGAAACCTAGTTGGCTGAAACTATACTTCCTTTCCTAATCTAAGTTTGATTAATTAATTCCTTTATATTAAATTAGGAATTAATTAATTTACAATGGAAAGAATAAAATAAAAACCTTCCTAAAGTTATTTTTCCAGAAAATAAATAAATAAAAGCCAAAAAGTAATGGTAGTTTCCTAAAACAAAAAGTAAAAACAAATTAGGAAACTATAATACTAGCTTTTTGACTAAGTTGACTTTGACCAATCTTTGACCAAATTGAGCTCCAAATCAGCTTCTAGATGCTTTTTAGGATGCCAAATAAACTGAATATGAAGGCCCACACGTTGCCCATGCTTGGAAAAATAAGAAAAGGCTAACACAGTAAAGCCAGCAAGCAATACAGCAAATTCGGCCATTATGCACTCCAATGGTGAAATTGGCAGCAATGGAGTTTGGCCATTATGCACACCAATGGTGGACCAATGAGCAAAACACCCGAAGGAGAGTTGGTGATGACTTGATTACTACATGGCGACAAATGAAAGGAGCCATGCGGAAGCGATTCGTACTATCACACTATCATAGGTTGCTGCATCAAAGACTACAATCTTTATCTCAAGGACATGTATCCGTAGAGGACTATTACAAGGAGATGGAGATGCTTATGATGAGATTGAACTTGAATGAAGGTAGGGAAGCAACCATGGCAAGGTTTCTTGGTGGTTTGAATCGTGAAATAGCCAATCAACTAGAATTGCAACAATATGTGGAATTGGAGGAGATGTTGCGTGTGGCTATTAAATTAGAGCATCAATTCAAGAGGAGGGGTGTAAGATCATGGTTTGGAGGTGTTTCCAACAGTGGAAGGTCCAATTCAAGTGGCTGGAGGAACAATCCCATCTATGAGAGCAAGCCAAAGCTGAAAGTCAAAGAAGAAAGCTCAAATTGGCCAAGGAAGGAGACTAGAACCGAATCTGTCCAAGCACCAAAGAATGAGGTCCATTCCATTAGAACTTGAACTTAATTGAGATCCGGGCTAATATAATACGGGTTTAGGAGCAGGTCGTCCTAGGTTCGTATCATTTGGTATAATACAGCATGAGCTTTGACTTTCTTTGTTTAGGAAACCTTTCCTTTCGTAAGTGCAACCAAATCAATTCTCCAGGGTCAAACACTATTACAACAAAATCTAGAAATACATGCTCATTATGGTAAAAATTACACTTTTTAAAGTTAGCAATCAATATTTCCCAAATTTTCAAATTACCACTAAGTAAAGCTCTCAACAATGCAGATAAAGTTCTATGCAATAAAGACATCTTTAAATAAGTATCTTTAAAATTCATGGTATTCTGAATCTTTGTTATTAATGGAATCAAAATGATCTCTGGATCGATCAGAAGATCATTTCAATTGGCTAGAGTTTGTTACTTGAACAAAACTGGATCTTGAGGAATCATATTGAATATTTGACAATACATTCCGTACCTTGCTAAAAACTGATCCTTGTTTACCAACCACACTTTGTCTAACCAAATCCAATTCTCTCTCAATATGTTCCTCAAAAAATCCAATTCTTGTGGGTTCTTCCCTTAACTAAAGAAGAGATCTTGGCGGAATTGCCACATATGAAATTAAGCACAATTTTGCAAAGAAATAGCCCACTTGTTTCTCGAGAAAGGGAAACATGCTCAATATCATTTGATAGAATAGTTGACCTAGCTCTTTGTTGTTTGAAGAAACCCTCCGCTTTAATTGGTATTTTTTCACGAAAGCAAACATGAGATAACAAATCCAATCTTTTAGTAAGATTTCGAATAGCTATCCCAAATTCAAATTGATTATGTTTCACCTCTTCCTCAAAGAAAGACAATGAAACAATTCCCAATCATGGCCCTTGTGGATCAGAACATCCATAGAATATACAAAAAGAAACTCTAGATATTTGATATCTTTCTCTTTTAGTGAGATCTCAATTCCAGTGACGGTTTGATTAGATATCTTACAACTAGAATCCCTCTTTTTTCTGATCTAGTTCCTCCATCATCGCGAACCACAACTAGATTCAGGCATGATACACTTTTTAGTTATTGAGAGAACCCAAGTACTCTCTTTCGGATCTAGGAAATAGCTCTCAGAGATCTTTTTTCCTTTTGCAAGATACAGGAGCGAAAAAATCAACCTATTGATGTTGGAAGACCTAAAAGAGTCTTCCAATGTATCATTTCTGGATCCAATGAAATTCATAGGTATAGGAAGAAGCCCTATCAAATAGAGATTTTTTTCTTTCGACCATCTTTCGATTGTTAATACACTATATAAGGACCACTACTACAAATAGTACTACACCATTGATCGTGAAATATTGATTGCTTGAAAGTAGGATACTCCAAATTCGAGAGTCCAAGAGTTTTATAAAATGTTCTTGATGGAAAAAAGAATGTGAATGAAAGATCCCACTAAATTGAATTGGGTCCATGAATTTAAGAAATAGTGAGAAGTTTTGATCTCTCTCGATATCTCTCTTAATTCAAAAATCCAGGATTTGAATTGATTTCCTTTCAGTGTGTCCTCCTAAATTGCATTGATTTATCCTAAAGATTTAATTTGAATTGGAATTTGGTTATTTACTATGTACGAGGATCCTCGCTAAGCATCCATGGCTGAATGGTTAAAGCGACCAACTCATAATTGGTGAATTCGTAGGTTCAATTCCTACTGGATGCATACCAATGGGACCCTTCAATAGAATAAGTCTATTGGAATTGGCTCTGTATCAATGGAATCTCATCATCCATACATAACGAATTGGTATGGTATATTCATATCATAACATATGAACAGTAAGAACTAGCATTCTTATTGAGACTATAACTCATAGGGAAGAAAATAGATTTATGGATGGAATCAAATATGCTATATTTACAGACAAAAGTATTCGGTTATTTTTGAAAAATTAATATACTTCTAATGTCGAATCAGGATCAACTAGGACAGAAATAAAGCATTGGGTTGAACTCTTCTTTGGTGTCAAGGTAATAGCTATGAATAGTCATCGACTACTAGAAAAGGGTAGAAGAATGGGACCTATTACGGGACATACAATGCATTACAGACATATGACCATTACGCTTCAACCGAGTTATTCTATTCCACCTGTTAGAAAGAAAAGAACTTAAATCAAAATACTTAATAGCATGGCGATACATTTATACAATACTTATATCCCAAGCACAGGCAAAGGAGTCGTAGACAATCAAGTGAAATCCAATCCATGAAATAATTTGATCTATGGGCAGCATCATTGTGGTAAAGGTCGTAATGCCAGAGGAATCATTACCGCAAGGCATAGAGGGGGAGGTCATAAGTGTCTATATCATAAAATCGATTTTCGACGAAATGAAAAAGGCATATATGGTAGAATCGTAACTCTAAAATATGATCCTAATCGAAATGCATACATTTGTCTCATACACTATGGGGATGGTGAGAAAAGATATATTTTACATCCCAGAGGGGCTATAATTGGAGATACCATTGTTTCTAGTACAGAAGTTCCTATAAAAATAGGAAATACCTTACCTTTGAGTGCGGTTTGATCTATTGATTTATGTAATTGGAAGTAACCAATTAGGTTTACAATTTGAGTCCCTCTACAGGATAGACCTCGATAGAAAACTAAAGAGTAATGCCAGCAAGTGATTGAGTTCAGGAGTTCCTCATATAAAATTATTGACTCTATAGATATAGTAATATGGAGAAGAAAAAATTGTTTCAAGCACCGACAGAACCAAAAGCACCCCTTGTTTCAAAGAGAGGAGGACGGGTTCTTCGCATTTCATTTGATGGTCAAAGGCGAGTTGAAAGCTAAGCCCAAGGAGAAAAATAGAGATTTCTCCTACATTACCTGTAATATGTGGAAGTATCAACGTAATTTCATAGAGTCATTTGGTCTAAATTCTACATGAAGAACATAAGCCAGATGAAGGAACGGGAAGACCTAAAATGTAGAAGATCGTAACATGAGTGACTCGATAGATTTTGATTCCTATATATCCATTCATGCGGTACTTCATTATATGATATATATAAGAATTATATGATATATATGATGGAATTTGGTGTAGGTTTATGTTGTTGTACCCTAGAGCACAATCATTCAAGGTGTTAGTCAAGAATGATTGTTGTTGGTTGTTGGTTCTTGGTTCTTGATTTTGTTTTTTTTTTTTTGGGTTTTTTTAGGTTTTGTTTCTGGTTTTAATGGAGGTTTAGGGTTCTTGGGAAGGTTTTTAGCTTTGGGAAGAAGAAGAAACCAAAAATGTAGTAGTTGAGAGAGAGAGAGAGCCAAAAATGTTGTTTTTCAAAATCTGTTTTTTGAATATTTTCTTTCTCAACGTTTTTCATTACAATTTTCATACTTTTAAATACATCAAAAAGACAATAACGCATGCTTCCATATTGAGCAATAAATACAAAAGCATTAAAAGTAACCAACCAAGCCAAACTACCTCAACTAACTCTAATCAATGTGCTGGGCATGCAAGAAACCTTCTTTAATGGGCAGTTCAGCTTGTCTAAGGCATTTGAATTTGAAAACCAGCTCCATTTGACTTGAAAATTGGAGGGAAGCCTTTTTGAATATTAAAATATGTTCTACCCAAAAAAAAGATAAAACAAAGTCGATTTACCCATTCAAAAGTAATCAAACCCGAGGCAGTTTTGCCCAGTTTTCTGGGCAACAACACTGCACAAGGGTCAGATTGTTTTGGGCTTAACTCAGCCTTCCTAGCTCCAAATTGGGCCATTATTTTTTATACTGCTTCCTCTGCATATCTAGTTTATCATATCCAAAATTAAGGTCCAAATACCAAACCTACTTCAAACGGAATCCAAGGAAGTGGACTTATGTTGCTGGAAATACAATTCCAGCAACTAGACAAAAAAGGCCTTAAGCTAGATAATGAGCTTAGGGAATTACAAAAAGGATATTGTTCTTGAACATTACAAGATAAAATAAAATGCATAAACATAAACAATGTTTGGTCTTTGATGTTGTAAAACAAAGAGTGCAAGTGTAACCGAACTACCTTGCACATTGTGGCAAGATCACCACATTTCAACACTCCTCCTTGGTGTTCTTGCTTAAAATATTTAGAAGCTTCCTCAAGGTCTCAAATCTTGCTTTTGGAAGTGGCTTGGTGAAGAAATCTGCAAGGTTATCTTCAGTCTTGATATATTCCAAGCTTACTTCTCCATTTTCTTCAAACTCCCTCAAAGAGTGATACTTCACCGGTATGTGTTTTGTCCTTCCATGTGGAACGGGGTTCTTGGCTATTGATATGGCTGAAGTGTTGTCACATTTGATGATGGTTGAACCCTCTTGAGGATAACCAAGGTCCTCCAATAATTTCCTAAGCCAAACGCATTGATTTGCACATGAAGAGTAAGCAATGTACTCGGCTTCGGCGGTGCTTTGAGCGGTTGTTGCTTGCTTCTTTGCATTCCATGAGAATGGTCCACTACTAAGTGAGAAAAGATACCCCGAAGTGCTCTTCATATCATCCAAGCATCCAGCCCAATCACTATCCGAGTAGGCCCTTAATCTCATCACATCTTGCCTATCATACCAAACTCCAAAGTCTTGTGTTCCTTTTAAGTATCTAAGAATTCTTTTGGCACCTACAAAATGGTTTTGGGATGGTGCTTGCATATATCTAGACAAAACACATGTGGCATGCATAATATCCGGTCTTGATGAACATACATAGAGTAAACTTCCTATCATGCTTCTATATAGGGTCGGGTTTACCTTTGGTGTGCCATCCTCCTTCTTGTATTTGTCTCCTTGGCTCATTGGTGTTGACATTGGCTTGCATTCATCAAGGTTGAACTTTTTCAAAAGATCTTTGATGTATTTCTCTTGAGATATGAAAATACCCCTAGAGCATTGCATCACTTCCACTCCAAGGAAGTAATTCATTTCACCAAGGCTTGACATGTCAAACTCCTTTTCAAGTTCATTTTTCAAAACTTCCACATTCTTTTCATTTTCACCCGTGACCAACAAATCATCCACATAGAGTGAGATAACAATCATGCCTTCTTCATTCCTTATGTATAGTGTTGGCTCATTTGGACTCCTCCTAAAGCCTTGTTAGGTCAAGTAACCATCAATCTTGCCATACCAAGCCCTAGGTGCTTGCTTTAACCCGTAAAGTGCCTTGTGTAGATGGTAGACTTTGTCCTCATGTCCTTGAACAATGAAGCCCTCGGGTTGCTTGACATAAACCTCCTCTTGAAGCACACCATTCAAGAAAGCCGACTTTACATCAAGGTGGTACACCTTCCATGACATTGAGGCCGAGATGGATAGGATGAGCCTTATGGTCTCCATTCTTGCAACCGGTGCAAACGTCTCTCCATAATCTACACCCGCTTGTTGTGCATAGCCTTTTGCCACAAGCCTTGCCTTGTGCTTGCATATTGTTCCATCCGGGTTGAACTTGGTCCTAAAGATCCACTTTACACCAATTGGTTTCTTGTATTTAGGTTTAGAAACCAAAGACCAAGTTTCATTCTTTTCTATCATATCCATTTCGGTTTGCATGGCCTCCATCCACTCTTTCTTTTGCATAGCTTCTTGAGCATTGGTAGGATCACTCAAGGCAACATTACACCTTTCATATATTTCAAGCAATGGCCTTTCTCCTCTAACACCATCTCCAATCTCCAATTCGGCTCCAATGGTCTCAAGTGCATCCTCCTTATCATCTTCGTTTTCTTCATTGTCATTGTCATTGGTTTCTTCTTCTCCATCATCCAACCGAGCATTATCTTCATGGACAAGAAGCTTCTCCTTTGTCCAATCCCAAACAGCATCTTCATCAATCCTCACATCCCTTGTTACCACAAGTTTCTTGGTTTCCAAGTTGAAAACCCTAAAACCTTTGGTAACCTCACTAAAGCCAACCAAGATGCCCACATTTGCCCTTTTGTCAAGCTTCTCTCTCATGTGTGGATGAACATGGAGAAAACAAACACTTCCAAAGATTTTTATGTTGTCCAAAGATGGTTTTTCTCCATACCATATCTCATAGGGTGTCTTGGAGTCATTGGCTTTGGTGTATGCTCGGTTTTGGATGTAGCTAGCCGTGTATATGGCTTCGACCCAAAACTTCTTTGGCATGTTCTTCTCATGTATCATGCACCTTGCCATCTCCATCAAGGTCCTATTTTTCCTCTCACAAATACCATTTTGTTGTGGTGTGTATGGTGTTGTGAATTGATGCACCATTCCATTTTGTTTGCAAAAATCCTCCATAGCCAAGCTTGTATATTCTCCACTATTGTCGGTTCTCAAGCACTTTATCTTTGTATTGCTTTGGGTTTCCACCATCTTCTTGAATTCCATGAACTTCTCAAGCACTTGTGACTTGGTTGTTAGAAAATATACCCAACACATCCTTGAGTAGTCATCAATGAAGGTTAGGAAGTACTTACATCCTCCAATTGATGACAAACTCATCGGTCCACACACATCCGAATGGACTAGCTCAAGCTTCTCCTTAGCTCTCCATGAACCGGCTTTAGGGAATGGAAGCCGTGTGGATTTCCCTAGTTGGCATACATCACATAGGCTTTTCATCTCCTCAATCTTTGGCATGTCCTTCACAATGGCATTGGTGTTTTTCATGGCACCATAGCTAGAATGCCCAAGCCTTTTATGCCAAAGTTGAGAAATGGACTCCACTTTGGTTTTTAAGGCTTGTTCATTCTTAACTAGGTCCAATCTATAGCTTTTGTCCTTCAATGGTACCTTAAACAACTCATTACCACAAGCATCATATATGATACATCCATCTTTTGCAAAATTTAAAGCAAAGCCTCTTTCTACCAATTGTGCTACACTAAGCAAGTTTTCACATAAACTAGGAACATATAGCACATCTTTTATAATTTTGGTACCTTCCTTGGTGTTCAAGCACACATCTCCTTTGCCTTCTACTTTCATGAACCGGCCATCACCAATCTTCACTTTGGTTTTGTAGTTTCGGTCAAGCTCCACAAAGCCATCCTTTTGGGAACTCATGTGGTGTGAGCAACCACTATCCACAAGCCAACCGAGACCACTACTTGTGACTTTAAGGCATGTGGCCACAAATAGGTTCTCGGCTTCTTCATTAACCACATTGGCTTGTTGTCTCCTTTGCTTGCATACTTTGGCAATGTGGCCTTTTCCTCCACATCTTTCACAAGATGCATCCGGCCTCCAAAAACACTTGGATGGTGGATGTCCAAGCTTCTTGCAATGAGGGCAAGGTGGATGCCCTCCTCGGTTTTGATGGCTTTATTGTTGTTGTTGTTGATTCCATCCATTTTTGTTGTTGTTTGTGTTGTTGTTGGTTGTAAAACCGGTTTGGTTGGTGTTGTTGCTCTTCCTTCCTTTATTCTTCTTTTTGTTGCCGTGGCCACCATAGAATGCAGTCTCTATGGTCTCCTCCTTTCTAATGGCTCTCATTTGTTCGGTTGCTTGAAGAGCATTGATGAGCTCACTCAAGGTTATTTCACTAAGATTTCTAGATTCTTCAAGGGAGGAAATCTTAGCTTCAAACCTTTCGGGTAAGCTCACCAATACTTTCTCTACTACCATTTAATCAGTCAATTGCTCACCAAGGACCCGAATTTGATTTACCACTTTGAGCATCCTTTCCATGAAATCCTTGACAAGCTCATTCTCCTTCATCTTCAAGGTCTCAAACTCTCTTCTTAGGTTTAAAACTTGCATTTGCCGAGTTCTAGTATTTCCATGGAACTCCTCTTGAAGCTTTATCCAAACCTCTCTAGCACTTGTGCATGACATTATCCTTGTAAAAATGGAATCACTCATGGAGGAGTGCAAGGCAGTGAGGGTCTTGAACCCCTTGGCAACTTCGGCCTCATGTGCATTTCTTTGTGCTTGGGTTGCATTAGCTCTCAACTCCTCCACTACATAACCTTCTTCTATGACTTCCCATAAACCAAAGGCTTGAAGGTAGGCTTTCATTTTTATACTCCAAATGGAATAGTTTTGGCCTTCAAACTTAGGTGGTGTTGGGGTTGCAAAGGATTGTGAGGCCATTTGAAAAAATGGTTTTTGAAAAGTTTTGAAAAATGGACACAAGAACAAGCTCTCAGGTGGTGGTGTTTTGGTGAGTTTCAACTAGTCTTTTTGGGAGGTTTTGGTTTGGGTTGGAAGGCTTTAGGTGGGGGATCCTCTCACAAATAAAATGGTCTAGGTTGAAAGCTCACAAGGTCCTAAGAAATTACACTATGTTCTGATACCATGATGGAATTTGGTGTAGGTTTATGTTGTTGTACCCTAGAGCACAATCATTCAAGGTGTTAGTCAAGAATGATTGTTGTTGGTTCTTGGGTCTTGGTTCTTGATTTTGTTTTTTTTTTTTTTGGGTTTGTTTATGTTTTGTTTCTGGTTTTAATGGAGGTTTAGGGTTCTTGAGAAGGTTGTTAGCTTTGGGAAGAAGAAGAAACCAAAAATGTAGTAGTTGAGAGAGAGAGAGCCAAAAATGTTGTTTTTCAAAATCTGTTTTTTGAATATTTTCTTTCTCAACGTTTTTCATTACAATTTTCATACTTTTAAATACATCAAAAGGACAATAAGGCATGCTGCCATATTGAGCAATAAATACAAAAGCATTAAAAGTAACCAACCAAGCCAAACTACCTCAACTAACTCTAATCAATGTGCTGGGCATGCAAGAAACCTTCTTTAATGGGCAGTTCAGCTTGTCTAAGGCATTTGAATTTGAAAACCAGCTCCATTTGACTTGAAAATTGGAGGGAAACCTTTTTGAATATTAAACTACGTTTTACCCAAAAACCAGATAAAACAAAGTCGATTTACCCATTCAAAAGTAATCAAACCCGAGGCAGTTTTGCCCAGTTTTCTGGGCAACAACACTGCACAAGGGTCAGATTGTTTGGGGCTTAACTCAGCCTTCCCAGCTCCAAATTGGGCCATTCTTTTTGCGGCTGCTTCCTCTGCATATCTAGTTTATCATATCCAAAATTCAGGTCCAAATACCAAACCTAATTCAAACGGAATCCAAGGAAGTGGACTTATGTTGCTGGAAATACAATTACAGCAACTACACAAAAAAGGCCTTAAGCTAGATAATGAGCTTAGGGCATTACAAAAAGGGTATTGTTCCTGAACATTACAAGATAAAATAAAATGCATAAACATAAACAATGCTTGGTCTTTGATGTTGCAAAATGAAGAGTGCAAGTGTAACCAAACTACCTTGCACATTGTGGCAAGATCACCACATTTCAACAATATATATATAAGATCCATTTGTATAGATATCATCATCTACATCCAGAAAGCCATATGCTTTGGAAGAAGCTTGTACAATTTAGGAAGGGGTTTTGAATGATCAAAAAGAAGAATCTACTTCAACCGATATGCCCCTAGGCACGGCCATACATAACATAGAAATCACACTTGGAAAGGGTGGACAACTAGCTAGAGCAGCAGGTGCTGTAGCGAAACTGATTGCAAAAGAGGGTAAACCAGCCACATTAAAACTACCTTTTGGGGAGGTCTGTTTGGTACCCAAAAACTGCTCAACAACAGTTGGACAAGTGGGGAATGTTGGGGTGAACCAGAAAAGTTTAGGTAGAGCCGGATTGAAATGTTGGCTAGGTAAGCGTCCTGTAGTAAGAGGAGTAGTTATGAACCTTGTAGACCATCCCCATGGGGGTGGTGAAGGGAGGGCCCCGATTGGTAGAAAAAACCTGCAACCCTTTGGGGTTATCCTACACTTGGAAGAAGAAGTAGAAAAAGGAATAAATATAGTGATAATTTGATTCTTAGTCGCTGTAGTAAATAGAAATTGTTTCTTCATCTTTACAAAAAAAAAAAAAAAAAAAAAGTAGTAATTAATTGTGACACGTTCACTAAAAAAAAAAAAATTCCTTTTGTAGCAAATCGTTTATTAAGAAAAATAAATATGCTTAACACAAAAGCATAAAAAGAAATAATAGTCACTTGGTCCTGTTTAGTTGATACTTCAATTTAAATTTTAAAATTTTTCTTTATTTAGTCTTTATTTAGTTAATATCTATAGTGTATTTAGTTAATATATATAGTATATATAGTTAACTATTTTAATATTTTCAATATTTTTTTGTTTAGTTTAAATATATATATGGGTGAATGATGGGAATTGAACCCGCACATGGTGGATTCACAATCCACTGCCTTGATCCACTTGGCTACATCCGCCCCTATTACAAATTACAAACTTACAAATTACAAACAAATAAGTCAATTTACACCATTTATCATTTTTTTTTCATTATTCAAACTTAAAAAAGAAAAAATGGAATTGAAAACTTTAAATTTAAATGTAAAATAAAAAAAAATTGAAAAGAGGATATCAAAAATAAAAATTTCTACATAATGAATGTATGGGTATGTTGAAGTAAAGATGAAGTAAAGAAAAAAATTTAAGTAAAAAAACTCCTAAAGGAGTAATACCAAACTTCTTGCTAGAACAAGAAATGATTATTGCTCCTTTATGTTCAATAACTCAGTATACACTAATACCAAAGTCTTATCCATTTGTAGATGGAACTTCGACCGCAGCTAGATCTGGAGGGAAGTTATGAGCGTTAAATTCATGCATAACTTCCATACCTAACTTAGCACGGCTGATAATATCAGCCCAGGTATTAATTACACGACCTTGACTATCAATTGTAGATAGGTTGAAATTGAAACCATTAAAGTTAAAAGTCATAGTGCTAATACATAAAGTAGTGAACCAAATACCTACTACAGGCCAAGCAGCTAGGAAGAAGTGTAAAGAATGAGAGTTGTTGAAACTAGCATATTGGAAGATCAATCATCCAAAATAACCATGAGCGGCTACGATATTGTAGGTTTCTTCCTTTTGACTGAATCTGTAACCTTCATTATCATATTCATTTTCTGTGGTTTCCCTGATCAAACTAGAAGTTACTAAGGAACCATGCATAGCACTGAGTAGGGAGCCGCTGAATACACCAGCTACACCTAACATGTGAAATGGGTGCATAAGGATGTTGTGCTCAACTTGGAATACAATCATGAAGTTGAAAGTACCAGAGATTCCTAGAGGCATATCGTCATAAAAACTTCCTTGACCAATTGGATAGATCAATGAAATAGCAGTAGCAGCTACAACAGGAGCTGAATATGCAATAGCAATCCAAGGGCTCGTACCTAGACGAAAACTAAGTTCCCACTCACAACTCATATAACCAGCTACACCAAGTAAAAAGTGCAGAACAATTAGCTCATAAGGACCACCATTTTATAACCATTCATCAAAGGAAGCCGTTTCTCATATCGGGTAAAAATGTAAACCTATCGCTGTAGACGTAGGAATAATGGTACCAGAAATAATATTGTTTCCATAAAGTAAAGATCCAGAAATTGGTTCATGAATACCATCAGTATCTACCGGAGAGGCAACAATGAAAGTGATAATAAATAGAGAAGTTGTGGTCAATAGGTAGGGATCATCAAAACACCAAACCATCAAATGTAAAGACATGGTAAAATTGCAGTCATGGTAAAATCTTGATTTATTTAATTATTAATCATCAGGGACTCCCAAGCACATGAATTTTCTATAAATAGATAATCGAGGGCTTGTTATTCAACAATATAACATGACTTATATACCCATGTCAACCAATATTCAACATCCATAGATATATCGAGGTTTTTATCTATCTAGATTCATCCATTTTTTTTTTTAATAAACTGAATAAATAAATTGAATAAAAATAAATAAATTACAAAATTTGGATTAAAATTCAAATTTAATTTAGATACATATGATTTCGATAGAATAATTAGAATGGGTTGGCTGGGACTCGAACCTGGAACTAGTTGGATGGAGTAGATAATTTACTTCCTAGAATTAGAAAATAAAAAATAGGCAAAAATCTTTCCCCAAACCGTGCTTGCATTTTTCATTGCACACGGCCTTCCTTATGTATACACCTAAAATCTAGCTCCTTCCCTAGACAAGCCTCTAACAAAGTTGAATATTCAGTTGATCAACCTTTACTCTTACCATATGAACATTTCATAATAGACGACTAAATAATTTTTTTTGTTATCTCTTCAGCATTTAAGGATAATTTCCATTTCCATGGTCGAACAACCAAGCATTCATGATTGACCAGATCATTGATGCAAACAATATGCAAATACCAAATTCGCCCTCTATATAACCATTGAAAAGTCAAATAAGTTCTTGGAAAAATCAAATAAAGAACCCCTTCTTCATGCATAAAGAACTCTTACAATAATTCCAAATCTAATATTTTAAAAAAAAACCCGTACAATACTTTTGTGTTTACGAGCCAAAGTTTTAAGACAAGAAAGTCAAAGTATATATTTTATTCGATACAAACTCTTTTTTTTTTTAAGGATTTGCTGAAATAATGAGAAAGATGTCAGCATATATGGGCAAATTGATCGATAATCTCAAAATCTGACGAATCGGCCCAGGTCAACTTACTAACAAGATGTCCTAATTCGTTACAAAATTTCATTTTAGCCAATGATCCAATCATTGGCCTAATTGGAACTAATGTATCAAGCTTCTTTATAGCATTATCCATTATAAATGAATTTTCTAGCATTTGACTCCTTACCACTGAAAGATTTAGTCGCACACTGAAAAGATAGCCTAAAAAGCCAAAAGAATGGTTGGCTAATTGGTTTATATAGATCCTTCCTGGTTGAGCCCACACATAAAAATGACATTTCCATAAAAGGACAAGAAAATATTTCCATTTATTCATTAGAAGAGGTGTATCTTTTGAAACCAAAATAGATTTTCCTTGATATCTAACATAATGCATGAAAGGCTCCGTGAAGAACCATAAAACTGCTAGAAAATCATTGGAAAAGACTTTTTGTACAAGATGTTTTATTTTTCCACAAAAATAAATTCGCTCAAAAAATACCCCAGAAGATGTCAATCATAAATGAGAAGATTGGTTATGGAGAAAAAGTAAGATGGATTCGTATTCATAAAAATGAGAATTATACAGGAACAAGAAAAATCTTGAATTATTTTTCAAAAAAAAAAGAAAAAGATTTTTCTGGAGTAATAAAACTATTCCAATTATAATAAAAGTCGTAATAAAAGCAAAGAAGGGGCATCTTTCATCCAATAGCGAAGGGTTTGAATCAAAATTTCCAGATGAATGGGGTAGGGTATTTGTACATCTGATACATAATTTAAATGTGGGAATTTGTCCTCTAAAAATGGAAATATTGAATGAATTGATCATAAATTAGAATATTTTATGATTTCTGGCCTCGAAGATACTAATTACTGTGAAAAAATTAAAACCTCAAGCTCGGGGACGAAGTTATCCAATAAAAAGACCCACTTGTCATATAACTATTATACCAAAACATATAGCTGTACATTATTATATAGACTATTTAAAGAACAAAATTGTCTTTGAAGAATTTTAAGGTTAAATGACAAATATTTTTTTATAATAAAAATACAAATAAAATACGCCATATTATGCTTAAAAAAACATGAATGAATAAAAAAAAGAAGTAGATCGATATGACATGTCATGATATGTATAGTAGCGGGGGATTATGGGACAAAAAATAAATCCACTTGGTTTCAGACTTGGCATAAACCCAAGGTCATCATTCTCTTTGGTTTGCACAACTGAAAAATTATTCGGAGGATCTACAAGAAGAATAAAAAATATGAAAATATCTTCTAGTGTCGAGGGAATTTCATGTACAGAAATTCAAAAACGAATCGATTTGATTCAAGTCATAATCAGCTCATCGTGAACTAATAACTATTATAGAACTAATAACCAGCTCATTTTTTCGCATTATCTAGATATAAAAAACTGGTCGAGATATGATATATTGGTCATATCAACGTAGCAACTGAAATCTTTTTTGCATAAACAAACAACAAAAAAGAAAAAATGAATATAAGTCTGAGTTGTAAAGAAAAAAAAAATATGCGGATAAATCAAAAAATTAGAAAAAGTGAAAAAAAAATAAATATCAATGATATATGATTCCAATATGTAAGGTCTATGATTCATCTCATAACGAGGAATGTAATAAACCATTAATACTAATTGGTCTATAATTATACAAATCTGCTCATAGAAAAAAAATCAAGAGCCCCAAGCTAATAAATACTGAGAGGATTGACTCGAGAACAAATCAAATTTCATTAGGGGCTCCGTTGTAGAAGTCAGACTTAGCCGTTAATCGAGAAGTGATGGGAATGATAGAACCTATGAATACATAAGATTATACTGAAAATGAATCTTAATGATTCATTGGGTAGGATGGCGGAACGAACCAGAAACCAATTCATTTATTCTGAAAGTTCATGTCATAGACTAAACCGACAACTAAATATTGAAAGAGTAAATATCCACCTGTGAAAATTTTGATTTTATTGGATTTCTAAATTTTAGCTGATCCGATATGATAATAAAATGTAAAACAAAATAAAGATTCGTTATAACCTTATAACAAAATTACTGTATCTATACTGTTATCTCTAATGTATCTCTAAATAAAAATTCTCTATAAATCGAATCCATGTTTAGTTAGATATCAAAACAAGAAATAAAAATTTCTAATAGATTAGATGAAATTTCAAAAAATCTCATGAATCAATATATTTTTTTAGTATATTATTCATTAAATAGGTAAATATAAATACATAGATATTATTTTTTAATCGTTTCATTCGCGAGAACCTGGATGAGAAGAAACTCTCTTGTCCAATTCTGTAGTAAACATGGAATTAATAAACAACCATCAACTCTATCCCAAAAGAACCAGATTTCATAAACATCATAGAGGAAGAATGAAAGGAATATCTTATCAAGGTAATTGTATTTGCTTCGGTAGATATGCTCTTCAAGCGTTTGAACCCGCTTGGATCACATCTCAACAAATTGAAGCCGGTCAATGAGCAATGACACAAAATGTCCGTCGCGCTGGGAAAGTATGGGTACGTATATTTCCATACAAACTAATTACAATAAGACCTACAGAAACCCGTACAGGTTCGGGGAAAGGATCTCCTGAATATTGGGTAGCTGCCGTCAAACCCGATAGAATACTTTATGAAATGAGTAGAGTAGCAGAAAATATCGCTAGAAAGGCTGTTTGACTAGCGGCATATGAAGTCAATTCATTATTTCGGTATAGGAACATAGAACCAAAAGAAAAGGCTTTTTGGATGAAGAAAAAAAAAAAACCAATTTCAGGTTTCCTTTTTTGTTTTGAACAAACAACAGATAAAAACAGATAAAAAAATGATTTAACCCCAAAGCCATTTGAATGTAGCGGATAACAGCGGAGCCCAAGAATTAATGTGTACTCGAATCATAGGACCTAGTAATCGATGATATGCTCATATTGGTGGCGTTATTGTTGCTGTAATCAAGGAATCAATACCAAATACACCTCTAGAATGATCAAAAGTGATTAGAGCTGTAATTGTACATGCTGGTAAAGAGCTTAAATCTGAGAACGATATGATCATACAATAGGATGAAAATGCTGTGGGTGTTATTGAACAAGAAGGAAACCCAAAAGGAACCCGAAGTTTTGGTACGATCACCCGGGAATTAAGACAGTTAAATTTCACTAAAATAGTTTCATTAGCACCCGAAGTATTATAAGAAGAGACCATAACATAATTAATATAATTATTATAGTTATAATATTTAACTGAGTATTTAACTGAAATTGATTAAGATTATTTAGTAAATTGAGATTTATTATTAGTAGTAGAGTGGTTGTGTCTCACGTATATGCCTTTAAGAATTCATAATTAAAAAAAAAAAATAAAACAGAAAAAGAGCATGTTGATTATATCAAATTTGAGTAAAACAATAATCTAAGTTTATCATGAATAAAGACACTATTGCTAACATAATAACCTCTATACGAAATGCCGACATGAATAAAAAAAGAACAGTTTGAATACCATCTACTTACATTATTGAAAACATTGTTAAAATCCTTTTACGCGAAGGTTTTATTGAAAAGATGAGGAAACATCAACAAAATGACAAAGATTTTTTGGTTTTAACCCTACGACATAGAAGGAATAGGAAAGCACCATATAAAGCTGTTTTAAATTTAAAATGGATTAATCGACCCAGTCTACGAATATATTCTAACTATCAACGAATTCCTAGAATTTTAGGCGGAATGGAGATTGTAATTTTTTCGTACAATTATAGCAAAGGGGCTCGATTAAAAGAAATTGGTGGAGAACTTTTGTGTTATATATGGTAATCCTTCTGATATATGAATTATATGTGGAACTTTCATATTTGTAAAAAAAAAAAAAAAAAAACAAAGAAGAGAAAGGGTGGTTTTCTAATATCACCCCTCCCGTATTAGTTGATACGTCAAGGAGTTTGACCTAAAATGAAAGAAAAAAAAAGGATTCATGAAGGTTGAATTACTGCATAACTGCCCAATGGTATAGTCTAAATTCATTTAGATAATGAAAATCTGATTCTAGATTATGTTTCAAAAATGATTATAAGTAGTTTTTTATATATATATATGATGAGGAAATCGAAGCAAAAGTGAAGCAAGTCATTTTGATTCAACCAGCAAATGTATAGTTTATAGACTCTGAAAAAAGATTCCAATGATTATATGGTTTTTTCAATTTCAACATTCATTTTTGGGGTATACAATTCAAAGTTAAAAATTTCAAGCAACTTATTTTCTTCCAATAAAGAAAGTTAGAATTAAATTAAGGAATGATAAATATGAAAATAAGAGCCTTTGCGCATAAAATTTGTGAAAAATGTCGACTGATCCATAGGTGGGGACGAATTATAGTAATTTTTTCCAACCTGAGATATAGACAAAGACAATGATAATCCTTCTGAACAAAAAAGGACTCCATAAATCTAAAGGAACCATTGTACAAATACAGAAATAAAAATAAAGGATCTGTTTTGACATGAAATGGATATATTCATATATCTCTGACTTATATTTATGAGATGATAAAATATGGAAAAACCTATACCAAGAACTGGTTCACATGAGAATAAACATATTGGTTCATGTAAAAATGAGTGTAGAATACGAAAGGGAGTTATTCATGTTCAAGCAAGTTTCAACAATACTATTGTAACTATTACGGATGTAAGAGGTCGAGTAATTTCATGGTCTTTTGCCGATACTTGTGTATTCAAGGGTACAAGATGAGGGTCGCCATTTGCCGCTCAAACCACAATGGGAAATGCTATTTAGATAGTAGTGGATCAAGGTATGCAATGGGCAGAAGTCATGATAAAAGGCCCCGATCTCCGAAGAGATGCGGCATTAAGACCTATTCGTATTAAGTTTCATCCGAGATGTAACCCCTATGCCATGTAATGGCTGTAGACCTCCTAAAAAAAGACGTGTATAAAAATAAACATTGAAGATATTTCAAGAGAAATAAATAATTGAATGATCTAATAAAATAATATTACTATGGTTCAGGAGAAGGCAACAATATCTACTTAGACACTGCAGGGGAAGTGTGTTGAATTACAAGTAGACAGTAAGCGTCTTTATTATGGACACTTTATTCTAGCTCCACTTATGAAAGGCCAAGCCGATACAATTGGCATTGCGATGCGAAGAGGTTTGCTTAGAGAAATATAAGGAACATGTATCACATGCGCAAAATTTGATAAAATACGACATGAATATTCTACAATAGTGGGTATTCAAGAATCTATACATGAAATTTTATTGAGTTGAAACAAATTGTATAGAAAAGTAACCTCTATGGAACTTGTGATGCGTCAAGACATCATCTTACCACCTTCGGTGGAAATCGTTGATAATACATAGGCTATAGCGAACCTAACGGAACCAATTAATTTGTGTATTGAATTACAACTCGAAAGGCATAATGGGTATCATATAAAAATGCCAAATAACTTTCAAGATGGACGTTATCCTATAGATGCTGTATTAATGCCTGTTCGAAATGCCAATCATAGTATTCATTATTATGCGAATGGGAATGAAAAACAAGACATACTTTTTCTAGAAATATGGACAAATGGAAGTTTAACTCCTAAAGAAGCACTTCATGAGGGTTCCCGAAATTTTATTGATTTATTTATTCCCTTTTTATATGCAGAAGAAGAAAATTTTGATTTAGAAAAAAACCAACACAAAGTTACTTTGCCCCTTTTTACTTTTCATGATAGATTGGCTAAACCATATAAAAATTAAAACGAAATAGCATTGAAATCTATTTTTATTCACCAATTAGAATTGCACCATAGGGTCTATAATTGCCTTAAAAGGTCCTATATACATACATTATTAGACCTTTTGAATAACAGTGAAGCAGACCTTATGAAAATGAAACATTTTTGCATAGAAGATATAAAACATATATTGGACATTCTAGAAATAGAAAAGCATTTCGCATAAATTTTAATGGATTATTTATTTTTTTTAAAAAAAAAGAGATAAAAATGAGTTTTGAATCTTTAGCACATTCTATATACTCCAAATAGATCCAAAATTTAATTGAATAAATAAATGTATCTAGGGAGAATTCACTTTGAAGCGACTATTCCCTAGATACACACATCGTGTTTTATTTATTTATTTCTCAACTAAATAAATTTAAAAAAGACCTAAAGTTAGGGATTTATCAATAAATAATGTTGCTCCAATACCCAACCAAAAGGCTACTGCGATATCAATAAAAAAGAAGGTTGTCACTACTGGACGACGAAATGGGTTTTGGAATTTAGTAACGTCCTCCAAAAAGAATACTGTTAATAACCCCGTGGGTACGAAAACCATTAAAAGAATGCCCAATAATTTATTGGGCACTATATGAAGAATTTGAAATACGGGAAAGAAATACCCAATAATTTATTGGGCACTATATGAAGAATTTGAAATACGGGAAAGAAATACCATTCAGGCAATATCTCCAAAGGAGTTGCAAATGGATCCGCGGGTTCGCCAATCATTGATGGTTCTAGAACCGTTAAACCAATGTTACATGCAATAGTACCTAAAATTACTACCGAAAAAATATATAAAAGATTGTTGGGCCATGCGGGCTCTCCATTATAATTATGCCCCATCCCCTTAGCCAACTTAGCTCTTAATATAGGATTGTTCAAGTCGGGTTTTTTTTGTTATTAGGATAGATGAATTATTCTAGATCCATCCTACAAAAGAACTGGACATAATAATTTTTAATCATCCGGCTCGAGCAAGAATCAAACGAACCAAATAGATCCATATAAAAAATAAAAAAATTGATATGGTATCCACACCTATATGAATGATTCTATGTAAGAGTAAGAAAAAATTTACCAAATTTCCTTTTTCAGAGTTTCAACAACCATCCATTGTAAGGAATTCAGTTATTACAGATAAATGTTCAATACCCAAGTGGGCTTACAAATCATGATCAAGTTCTTTCTGGGTCGTCTCAGACCTTGCAGTTGGATTTTATCCTCAAGAATATTAAAACTTTTTACATACAAAGGATTTACTTGTTACTAATCTAGTTTAGCCCTTATTCTTCATATTCTTCTTTAGATCCCTTGTTTCACTCTGATAGTATAATAAATTGAGTCAATGCAAAGGAAAAGAAAACATTTCCATTAACTAAGTGAAATATATAGAACATACTTCGGGATCATCATTAGGACCATCATACTAGCCGACCATCAATGAACTAATCGATTTAACCAACCAATGTTAGCTTCAGTCATTATATATTGAATAGAAGAAAAAGCCTCCATAGCGGTCGGACGGTAATATAAAGTCATAGTAAACCCTATAGCTACTTGTACTAAAAAACAACTAAGTGTAATTCCGCTTAGACAATAAAAAATGTTGACATGAGGAGGAACATATATACTAGCTATATCAGCTGCAATTGCCTTGATCTTAAGATGTTCTTTGAACCAATCATAGATTTTATTGGGATAGGTAAATAGAGCAGACCCTCCCACAACCCCCCCCCCCACCCCCAAGAACTGTATATGAGAATTTCATCTCGTACGGCTCAAACAGAAACACCAAAATACTAGTTCTACCAGATATGTGTAATAGAAAGTTAAGTTCGAAACTTCTTAATCCTCTGATTCAATCATTTCTGAAGATACAAAAGAATAAAAATCTGAAAGTTCTTTCTTGTGGTTATAATGCCAGAATATCAAGTTGGCTTATTTGTCTCTGTGGTGATGATTATAGGCCTCTTGAATCTGCTTTTTACCTACTTTATAGTTTTTTTTATTGTGTGTAAGGCACCTTTAACTACTGTTTTCTTTATTATTGATATTGATAGGAATTCTCTTGCTAAGATCCTCTGAATCGGTTAAAACCCCAGATTCATACTAGAACCACGATGATTCCATAAAACCCTTTCTTTATAAACTAATTCCAAAAATTCCTTGAGTAAGAACTGTTGGATCATCACTTATTCAATGAATAACTAGAATGAATAAAAATCCAACGACACCCTTGTCCTTCAATCAAAATAAGCATAAATAGGAGTTTGAAAAAATAAAAATATTTTGATTTATAATTTTTAAATCTAACTCTTTGAAAAAAAGGAAAAAAAAAAAAAGGAAGTCTGGACTCGTGGTCTGAATATTAAGGATGAATCATAGTGCTAATAATACTTTGGAATCTATTTTCTATATTCTGTGGTTTAAATACTAGAATGAATATCTGACGAAGTAAAACCATCTCTATCAAGATGATAGACGCATTCTCTGTACTATCCACAGGATCAATTATAATAAGCCACCCACTCATATTCCGGAACTATAGGAACAAAGAAATTTCACGATCGAACTACCAAAATATAATGGGATCAAAATCAGAGACCTTAATGCTTCACTTTGTATTGAAAAGCTAGTTACTAGTTCTTGTGAATCTAATTCATTCCAATTCCGTCAAATAAAAAGGAAGAATTATAAATCTCCAAAATAGTAGATAGGAATACCATAAAAAGGGCCATTGCAATACCCATCAAAGGAGTAGTTCCCCACCCAGGAGCTACTTTACTGTATTCTGAATTCAATGGCTTCAATAAACTCCCTATAGCAGTTCGTCTTAGACCAAATCTAGAAATACTCTCTGTTGGGGTGAGTAGGTTATGACCAAGACCAATCTAGCTTGAAGTGTTAGCAACAAGCAAGCTTTTGGTGATGCTCTTAGGAATGGTTGTGTGTGAGTTGTGTTTTTAGGTTTTGGATATGGTGTTTTCTGGTTTTTAGGGTTCCTAGAGTGTTCTAAGATGTTGAAGAAGAGATGAGAAGAAAGGTACCACGTTGGTTTTTAAAAATGAGGCTTGGATATGTAGCCATCTCATACATTTAACAATATAAGCTTGAAATTACAACTAGTTCACACATACCCAGTGTAAGAGTCGCACACACCTCTGCATTTTGATTGTAAATACCAAGCCAAGCCCATGATCACTTGCTTGGATTTCTAGCTTTTGTTATACGAAATAGTGCCATTATGATTCCTCGCATATTTTGATATGTATTCCTGTCGGAATGAAAATGGCCCGATAAGCTCTTTGGAGGGGGATGGCTAATCGGCGAGTTGTTGGGCTAGACCACTAGCATAGGTGATAACTCTTGATAGCGTGCTTGTAAACCTCTCTGTTGTTCTCTCCATCGAGACCGAATAAAATAAACACATTTCCATTTCATCGTATTGTTGCCTTGTTTACTGACCCTTTTCTAACGATTGTGTGATTACATGCTTTATTTTATTGCTTGCTTGGTGCATGCACAATACTAATATCGTGTGGGTTATTTGCTTGCGAGGGATATTAACGGTTGGCTTACTACCCGCGAGGGGCGAGTAAGCACCGCACGGCCCTGTTGTACGCTTAGAACGGTGGGACTGTGACAGTTGGTATTAGAGCGGGGTTGGGAGTCACTCGCACAGGATGCCAAAGCTGATAAACGAAATGCGGTTCAATACCATCGACCAGCAGCTCGGGGAGCTTGCTGGCGTTGTAAATGCACATATCAGAGGCCACAACTGGCAGGAGGCCTTCGAAAATATGGATACAATCGATGACATAGCCAGTCGAGTGGAATCAAACCCCGTGGGGCAATACTGGCCTTTCGAGCTCTACTGCGGGCGAGCGAGATGGAGTAGTGGAAGAGGCCATAGAGAGATTGATGTCTACGGCCAACTAACTGACGGAGGACTTTCGAGCCACCATGGAAGCCTTAAAGATTGAAATGGGGTAAATAAACACCAAGCTTGCCATCACCATGTGAGTGGTAGAAAATCGACCTACTGTCCCAATGGGCGGGGACTATGGACGAATGAAAGTGCCTGAGCCCCCAACATATGGAGGGGCACAAGATGCGAAGGAGCTCGAAAACTTTTTGTTTGATATGGAACAATATTTTCAAGCAATAAAATCGGATTTGGAGGAAACGAAGGTGACCATGGCTACAAGTACCTAACCAATGATGCAAAACTGTGGTGGCGATCTAAATACGAAGATATCAACAACAACTGATGCATCATTGACATATGGGACCAGCTACAGAAGGAACTTAAAAACCAATTCCTTCCTGAGAACGTGGACTACATTACCCGGCGACATTTGAGAGAATTGAGACAGACCAGTAATGTAAGGGACTACGTGAAAGCTTTCTCGGCACTCATGCTCGATATACACGACATGTCTGAGAAGGATAAGGTCTTTTACTTCCTAGAAGGGATGAAACCTTGGGCTATGACAGAACTTCAATGACAGAGAGTACAAGACTTAGCCTCAGCGCTACGGGCAGCGGAGCGTCTAATGGACTACTCAATAGAGAGCCCCATCAATAGAAGGCCCCAACCGCCTCCTTCGAATGCCAATAGCGGTAGACCCTTCAGGCCTACCAATCTCACAAGACCTGGGGGAAGCGACAATAGGAAACCTTCGAACATGAGAGAACCTCAACCACGGAACCCCAATGCTTTTGGATTTAGACCCCGACGTCTGACATGTTTCCTATATAATGGTCCCCATAGAGTGGGTGAATGCCCCCATAAGACCGCTTTTAGTGCTCTGCAAGCATCTATTCACTCCCAAGAGCATGAAGGAGGGCAAGAAAAGGCAGTAGAATAAGGAGAAGACGGCGCACAAGTGGGAGTGCTGAGATTCTTGAATGCCCTTAATGGACAGGTCATTCAGGCAAGGAAGACCAATGAGAAAGGTCTTATGTTCATGGATGCGGCAATAAATGGAAAGGCCGCAAAGAGTGTGATGGTGGACACATGTGCCACCCACAACTTTTGTTCAGAGATTGAAGGGAACAAACAGGAATAGTTCCCGTACAGAGGAAGCAATTGAACAACCCCAAACTTCTATCGGCTCTCCAATTTAAGAAGGGAGTAAGACGCAAAGAACCCTCTTACATAGCATTGGTGGTAGCGAGGGAGGGTGAAGATGATGAACCTACCCCTCCTATGGTGCTAGACGCCTTGCAATCATTCAACGATGTGATGCCGAACAACTTACCGAGGAACCTACCTCTTCGACGAGATATTGACCACAAAATCCAACTGATACCGGGAGCAAAACCTCCAGCAAAAGCACCTTATCGGATGGCCCCTCCTGAGTTGGCAGAACTACGAAAGCAACTTAAGGAACTTTTGGAAGCAGGGTTCCTGAGACCCTCGAAGGCATCTTATGGTGCTCCAGTATTATTCCAGAAGAAGAAAGATGGAACTTTGTGCCTGTGTGTAGATTACCGAGCACTGAACAAGGTCACGGTGCGAAACAAGTACCCGATCCCTTTAGTAGCTGACTTGTTCGCCAGCTAAGTGGAGCCAAATTTTTTACTAAATTGGATTTGAGATCGGGATACTACCAAGTGAGAATTGCTGAAGGAGACGAAGAGAAAACCACTTGTGTTACACGATACGGAGCCTTCAAATTCCTGGTGATGCCTTTTGGATTGACGAATGCACCAGCAACATTTTGCACTCTCATGAACCAGGTATTTCGAGACCTCCTTGACAAATTTGTGGTGGTGTACCATGACGACATTGTAATCTTTAGCCCTACCTTGGAAGAACATGTCGAACACATTCGAATGGTATTCTAGAGACTCCGAGAAAATCAATTATTTGTGAAGAAGGAAAAATGTGCATTTGGCAGGAGACAAATCACGTTTCTGGGACACATCATTGAGGAGGGGAAGATCCGTATGGACATGGAGAAGGTAAATGCCATCCAAGAGTGGAAAACTCCCGCTAATGTGAAAGAACATAGATCATTTATGGGATTGGCAAATTACTACCGTCGTTTCGTAAAAGGGTACTCGAAGAAAGCAACTCCCCTAACGGAATTGCTAAAGAAGGAGGTGCCTTGGGAGTGGAGCAAGGAATGTGAGGGTGCATTCCAGGATCTAAAGGAAGCAATGATGAAAGACCCGGTGTTGGCCGTGCCGGACATCACAAGACCTTTCGAAGTCCAAACTGATGCATCTGACTTCGCTTTAGGTGGAGACCTTCTCCAAGATGGTCATCCTGTCGCCTACGAAAGCAGGAAGTTATCAGTGATAGAAAGAAACTATACGACTCAAAAAATGGAGATGCTTGTTGTAATTCATTGTTTAAGAACCTGGAGGCACTACTTATTGGGGTCAAGCTTTATAGTAAAGATTGATAACTCAGCCGTTAGTCACTTCCTTACACAACCAAAACTAACCCCAAAACAAACTCGTTGGCAGGAATTCATTGCGGAGTTTGACCTCCATTTCGAGCACAAAGCGAGGACCAAAAACCAGGCAACGGCTGCCCTAAGTCATAAGACAGAGCTTGCGGCACTAAGGGTGTTGGCTAACATGGCTGCGAGTACTATCGCGACTTCAATGCGAGAGCTGATAAAGCAGCATCTAGGGGGAGATCAATGTGCCCAAAATATCCTCAAACTGTTCAAGGAGGGAAAAACTCATCAATTTTGGGAGGAGGATGGTTTACTATGGACAAAAGGAAATAGGTTGTTTGTCCCAAAGGCTGGAGACCTAAGAAAGATGTTAATGAGAGAACGCCACGACACTTTGTGGGCTGGACATCCGAGGTGGTAAAGGACGTATGCCTTAATCAAAAAGGGATATTATTGGCCACAGATACGTGACGATATTATAGACTACATCCGAATCTGTCTTGTGTGCCAACAGGACAAAGTGGAGAGGCATAAACCACCAGGGCTGTTGGAACCTCTATTCGTCCTGTCACACCCATGGGAGAGTGTGTCAATCGATTTAATCACCAACCTTCCAAAGATCGGGGATCTTTCAAGTATTTTGGTTATTGTGGATCGATTCTCAAAATATGCAACATTCATCCCTGCCTCAAAGTACTGTACGGCCGAGGAAACCGCCCACTTATTCTTCAAGTTTATGGTGAAATATTGGGGTGTGCCCCGACACATTGTAAGCGATAGAGATGCAAAGTTCACGGGATCTTTTTGGATAGAACTATTCAAGCTTCTTAGGTCCCAGCTCAACATCTCCTCTAGTTATCACCCGCAAACGGATGGGCAGACGGAAAGATTCAATGGCATGTTGGAGGAGTACCTACGACACGTTGTTAGTGCCAACTAGAAGAATTGGGCGAAACTCCTTGATATAGCTTAATTTTGCTTCAACGCACAGAAGGGATCTCCCACAAGTAAGTGCCCATTCGAAATAGTTAACGGCTAGAAACCCTCACTCCCATACACAGTCGATGAGTACCAAGGCAAGAACCCAAGGGCTAAACTTCACCAAATAGTGGAAGAACAACATGGAAATATACAGGGCCTACTTGGAGAAGGCGGCAAATCGGATGAAGAAATGGGCAGACAAAGACCGGCGGCCCCTAGAGTTCAATGCGGGGGATATGGTGATGGTTAAGCTAACTCGAGAGCAATTTCGCTGGCTAAGGGATAGAGACCCCAGGTTGATGAGAAAATATAAGGGACCAATGCCGATAATTGCCAAAGTAGGGAGGGCGTCGTACAAGGTGGTTACCCCAGGATGGATAAGAGTGCACCTGGTATTCCACGTCAACAACCTCAAGCCATACTATGTCGACAAGGAAGATCCAGCGCGCAACACTCCAGCAAGAGCCGAAGTCAAGACCAAGCTGCCGAAGACAACAAAGGAATTGGAGGAGATCCTTGCAGAAAGAACCAGAAGCATGCATCGACAGCCAGTACGAGAGTACCTCATCAAGTGGAAGGGACTAGGAGAAGAAGAAACTAGCTGGGAGAAGGAAGGCAACTTGGCACCCTACAAGCAGCAGATCGAGGAGTTCAAAGCAGCGGAGTCGTCGAGGGCGTCCATAGAATGAGTGGGGGAGGATGTAAGAGTCACACACACCTATACATTTTGATTGTAAATACCAAGCCAAGTTCATCCAGGGTCATTAGTCAAGCCCATGGTCACTTGCTTAGATTTATAGCTTTTGTTATAGGCAATAGTGCCATTATGATTCCTCGCATATTTTGATATGTATTCCTGTCGGAATGAAAATGGCCCGATAAGCTCTTTGGAGGGGGGTGGCTAGTCGGCAAGTTGTTGGGCTAGACCACTAGCATAGGTGAGAACTCTTGATTGCGTGTTTCATCGTATTGTTGCCTTGTTTACTGACCCTTTTCTAACGATTGTGTGATTACATGTTTTATTTTATTGCTTGCTTGGTGCATGCACAATACTAATATCGTGTGGGTTATTTACATGCGAGGGATATTAATGGTTGGCTTACTACCCGCGAGGGGCGAGTAAGCACCGCACGGCCCCGTTGTACGCTTAGAACAGTGGGACCGTGACACCAAGCATGTGAGCTTACAAAATGAGTAAAGCATTTGAAATTTAAAAAGTAAAATGGCCAACACCTAAATTTTCATACACGAAAGAGGTAAAAACCAGCTGCAACATGTCTATTCCAAATATAGTAAAAAGTGGCACATGGTTTGAATTAAGTTTCTATTGTTTAACTAGTTTGGGTAAACAATCAAACTAGCTTCACCTACTTAGTTCCCCTTTGTATCTGCTTATGAAACTTGGTTTGAGGTATCCTTGGTCATCAATAAATATTGCTTCAAGAGCTAAGAAGGTTTTGGAACTGGATCATTGGCCAAACAGCTCCAACACTGACCTATACTCTGCATACTGGGCCCATCAGATACAACAATCTGTTTGGAATAGAAAATGGACTTCCCCATGTCATTTTGACCTAAGATTTGAAAAATTGTCGCCTCTATATGTCTTTACACATCCCTCAAAATTTCAGCCCCAAAATCCATTTGAAACCTGCGATATAAGATAAACAGTGGACCTATGTTGCTGGAAATTATGAATCCAACACCATAGGCATTTCAAGCATAACGTTCCTACTCTTTTGTGCATAGTTTTGCCTATGCTTTTGCATACATAACTTAGGCACAAAACATTATCCAAATGTACCTCACATCAATTAAAAATATACAAAAAAATATATATAAACTCATAAAAGGAAAGGAGGTGATACCAAGGTGTGCATGCTAACCGGTGCATGCACCATCAAGTGCCAAAATTGCCACACTTCAACACTCTCAACGATTTGTGGAGCCATGAATCGTATTTTATATTCATTAAGATCTGTTGACTTTGTATACCGTTTGTAAATAAATGATCTTATCATAGACCCATTGTGGTATTGAAACTATATAATAATGGAAACAGAAACCCTTGTTGCCATCTTTATATCGAGTTTACTTGTAAGTTTTACTAGGTACACCTTATATACTGCTTTTGGGCAATCCTCTCAACAACTAAGAGATCCATTCGAGGAGCATAGAGACTAGTTAAAGTAATGAGACTCTCAATATTGAGTGGCTCATTACTTTCAATTGAGATAATGAAAAATCATTTCACCTTTTTAGTTGGAACTTTAGGTGGTTCTCCAAAAAAAGATAGCGAAAAAAATTATTCCTAAAGTTTAGACTAAGAGGAATGTATAAACCAATGCTTCCATAGATTCAATCGTGGTTTACATACTATTATAGCTTCCATTCCTATTTATTTGGGGTCGTCTCCCATATAAAGAAAGAGTAAGAGTCAAAGAAAAGGTATCGATTCAAATCGATATTTGTCTGGTATCCTACTCACAAAACTAAAAATGAAAAACAACAAAACAATATTCTATCAGATTACTTGTCTTCTTGTAGTTGGATCTCCAAGTTTTTGGAATGCTCCAAATTCTACTTGAGCATCCAAATCGGGGTCAATACCAGCAAAAACATCCCTGAACAAGGTTCTAGCACCATGCCCAATATGTCTGAAGAAAAACAGCAAAGCAAATGAAGCATGTCCAAAAGTAAACCAACCCCTTGGACTGCTATGAAAAACACTGTCAAATTTCAAAGTAGCAAGATGCAATCCAAAAATTTCACCCAATTGAGCACGTTTAGCATATTTTTTCACAGTAGCGGGATCACTATAACTGACTCCATTGAGTTCACCGCCATAGAACTCAACAGTTCCACCTACTTGTTCGACACTGTATTTCGATTCGACCCGTCCAAAAGGAACATCGGCTCTAACAATTCCATCTCCATCTACCAAAATAACCGAAAATGTTTCAAAAAAAGTAGGCATACAACATACAAAAAGTTCATGACCCTCTTTATCTCTAAAAATAGGGTGTCCTAACCACCCAACAGCAATTCCATCCCCATTGTCCATTGAGCCTACTCGGAATAATCCCCCGTTTGTTGGATTATTTCCGATGTAATCATAAAAAGCTAATTTTTTAGGAGTTTTAGACCAAGCTTCGGATAAACTTTGATTTTTGACTAGCCCAACACCAACTCATCGATATATTTCTTATGGAAAGTATCCTTAATCCCATTGATAACAAGTGGGACCAAATAATTCTATCAGGTAGTTACCGAACCATACCACAGTGTTCCAGCAACAACAAAAGCTGCAAAAAAGACAGCAGTGATACTACTAGAAAGGGCGGTTTCAATATTTCCCATACGTAATCCTTTGTATAGATGGAATAGACCCGCCAATATGCCCAACGTCCCTGCTGCAATATGATGAGAGGTTATTCCTCCCAGAACAAAAGGATCAAAGCCTTCCACACCCCATGCCAAATTTACAAATTGTACCCTTCCGGTTAGTCCATAAGGATTGGATACCCATATTCGTGGACCATACAATCCTGTTACATGAAATGCGCCAAAACCAAAGTAAGCCAGCCTTTTAAGAAATAAATGAATTCCAAAGATTTTGGGCAAATCCAATGAGGGTTTTCCTATACATTCATCACAAAATATTTCTAGATCCTAATACACCCAGTGCCAGATAGCTGCCAAAAAGCGTAAGCCATAAAACACAATATGTGCACCGGCCATGCCTTCGTAACTCCAAATACCTGTATTCATTATAGTCCTTCCTATGATACTCCAACCGCCCCATGAATTGGTTATTCCTAAACGAGTCATGAAGGGTATAACAAACATCCCTTGTCTCCACATTGGATCTAGAATAGGGTCAGAGGGATCAAAAATCACTAATTCGTATAGAGCCATCGAATCGGCCCAACCAGCAACTAGAGCTGTATGCATTATATGGACAGCAAGCAAACATCCAAGATCATTCAATACAATGGTATGAACATGATACCAAGGCAACCCATGGAAATACCCCTCTATCAACAAAAAATAAATACTATGTAACTTTATTGCACTCGAAAAAAACTATACTATAGACTTTCCCTTTTGAGTGGATTATCTCGGGGAAAGGATTAATATTTGTTCTATTATTTTTGTAATAATGGAACAATTTTTTTTGTAGGAACAAAAGGAAGCAGATCTATTATACACCCGATAAGTACCAATACGCAATGGTAAGAGGTTGATACCTTTTATATGAGTGACTGCATTTATATTTTGTTTTTCATCATTCAAAGGACCTATTTAAAAGAATTTTCCTTTAGTATTTCTATCTTCCTTTTCTATAAACTTATTAGATCTATGGATAAAATAGGATAAAGCACAATATTATTAAGACAATAAATACATTGTTACGCTTTCACATCAAAGTGAGCTATCGTAATTAATTTTTATCTAATTTAATGCTTATTGGTGTTCCAAAAGTTCCTTTATGAAACCCCGGAGAGGAAGATGCATCGTGGATTGACACATAGTGCGACTTGTCAGATATATTTGGTCATACGGTATTTCCCCGTTCTCTTACCTGATCGAGATATCCTCTCTTTCGCCCAAGAAAGGTTTATTGAATCATCAAAAATTTGGAGCGTGAAATACAATGAAGTGCAACTTAAACTATTTTTTAGTGGCGTATATAGATTAATATTCTTAATTATAATAATTTATAATTTATGGTTGGCTTGGTTAGACAAAAAAAAAATGAAATATAATATTAATATACAGGCTTCGTTTAGAAAAAAAAAAACCAATTGGTAATATATCTATAATTACCAGTTATATCATATTCTATTTATAAAGATTTTCCATTTATAATATATAATAATGATCTCAAAATGTTAATCAATTGAGTAATGTGAAGAATGCATTGAATATTTACTATTTAGCGGGAGACATGGAATATAAAAAAAAAAAAAAAAAGTCGTAGCAAAAGGACATGGTATTGAGGCATTTTTCCTATATGTTCAAATCCAAATCGGGCATATCTTTACTTAGAGTAGAGCCTAAACCTAAAAAAAGTTGAAGAAGACCGTTCAGGAACAAGAAAATTACATCGTGATTTGGATTGGATCCCGATGAAACAATACATCAATGAGAAGTTAGTCCAATAAGTTTAGTGACTTTTTTTATTTATAGGTTTTTAATTTATATATAAATTAAAACAGGCCAAAACTCATCTTTCTTGAAACATGAAAGAAAAAGCCCATGTTTGTTACAAGTTAAAAATGAGACTATTTCATTTCAATCTTTGTGGATTCCATGTATTATTCTCATTATGCATATAAAGGAGGAGCTGTATGAGATGAAAATCTCATGTACGGTTTTGAAATGGAGATTCTTTGAATCAAACGACGGCCGTAATGGATGTTGGCTCAATCCTGATACGAACCTAGGACAACCTGCGCCTAAACCCCTATTATATTAGCCCGGATCTAATTATGTTCAAGTTTTAATGGTCACCTCAACCCCTAATCAACCTGTGATAAGAAACCTTGGTATATCGAAGATGCCATAATAGGTGATGGAATTCCTATTGATAAGTCAAACTAAAACACTCACTCACTAATGGTGTTTTAAGTGTTCAAAAGAACAAAGAGAAATTCAATCTCACAAAATAAATTCTGAATATTATTAATGGTGTGTTCTTCCTAAAAAACAAGCCCTTTTATAGGATAAGAGAAAACAAAATAAAACCCTAAAATAAAAAGGAAAAACTGACCATGCAATGAAGAATCCTAATATGGTCGAAAGTCTCCTCCTTTCCTAATCTAATTTGGATTAATTAATTCCTTTATTTTGAATTAGGAATTAGTTGATTTACAGTGAAAATAATAAAATAATAAATTTCCTAAACTTATTTTTCCAGAAAAAAAAAAGTAATGGTAATTTCCTAAAACAAAAAGTAGAATCAAATTAGGAAACTAAAATACTAGTTTTTTGACTAAATTGACTTTGACCAATCTTTGACCAATGTGAGCTTCAAATCAGCTTGAGTATACATTTTAGGATGACAAAGAAGCTTATTATGGAGTCCCACACGTTGCCTTTGCTTGGAAGAAAGAGAAAAAGCCAACTCAGTAAAATACAGTAAAGCCAGCAAGCAATACAACAATTTTCGGTCAAATTTTTTAAGCTGTCCGTACAAGTCCGTACAAGTTGGTTTTCTTCTGCCTTGACTTGTTTCCATGACCTCTTAGTGATATTTATTGAATCCATAAAGAGTTGGAACCATTTCTTGCTGCCCAGACTCTATAAATGCATAAAAACTGCTACCCAGGTCTGTATCGGCTTCCACCACTTGTATGCCCAAAACAGGTCTTGGATCTTTAGGTATGGACAAGTTCTCTTGAGAATGAATTACCCCCTGGATAAAGGCAGTAAATTTTTCCCTAAACCTCTTAGCTTGAGCCCTAGTGATCGGCCCGGTCTTCATCCGTATTGGGTTAGTAACCCAGCAGGTTGTCTGTTCTGTGGGCATGGACAGATTCGCATCAAATCCGAAGAAAATTATGCGAAAGCTTTACAGAATTATTATGAAGCTATGCGATTAGAAATTGATCCCTATGATCGAAGTTATATACTCTATAACATAGGCCTTATCCACACAAGGAACGAAGAACATACGAAAGCTTTGAAATATTATTTTCGGGCACTAGAGTGGAACCCATTCTTGCCATAAGCTTTTAATAATATGGCCATGATCTATCATTACGTGCGACTATCTCCACTATAGAAAGGGAAAGAAAAAGTAAATCCGTTAATAAATACTAGAAAAAATAGACTTTCTACGTATGTATCGTTCAAAACAACGATTTTATCAGCTGTAGGAAAGAAATGCACTTCATAGAAGTGGAAATATGACTAAATTTGTATGCCTAGATACTTTATTCTATGGATAAAGGGTCTAATTGAAAAGGAAGCACTGTAAATATCAATTTATGAGATTCTGGCCAATACAATAACAACTGCTTACTTATGTCATGATATGAGATAAAAGTTAGTGATTCACTTATGTAATAGAGTTGATCCCCTAAGGTACTGAGCGGCGATGTAGCATCAGATCCCAACGATAGTAAGTCTTTTCCTTCTTATGAAGAAATTCTTTTTCAAAGATTCTATATAAATTTATATCTGAAACCGAGATAGTTACCTTTTAGAAAATTCTAATGATAGCGGAAATACTTATGCTTTATGAAGGTGGGAGAAAAGATAAAACTGATTAAATCATTAAGCAAAATTAAAGTTTGAAACTCATAACCTCTTTTGGTTAACGCCAGAGAAAAAAAAAAGGGATAGACCCATTAGAAATCTTATTCAATTATATATGGTAGATTAAAAAAATGAGATACTAAAAGAATTTGACTGCTGAGCCATATGAGGTCGGAAACTCTCAAGTACGGTTCTAAGGGAAGGAATTTACCTGCCTATTTCGACCCGGGAGAATAGGCCATTCAACAAGGAGATTCTGAAATTACAGAGGCTTGGTTTGACCAAGCTGCCAAGTATTGGAAACAGGATATATGCTTACCCCTCGAAGTTATATTGAAGCACAAAAGGCGTTTCGAATGAGAACACTATTTTATTCTAACTATTTTTTTATTTTATATATTTTTTATTTGTTATAATGAATTGTTTATGAATTGTTTGTTGTCTCTATCAGTCAAATAAAATGGATCATTCCTCTGGGAAGAACCAATCAAAAAATTTCATCATATCCCTTCTCCTTCTAAGATTGTTCTATTTCGTCTGTTATTTCATAGGGATAAATGATATGCAGATAAGTTAGAAAATATATTTCTTTTATGCTGTTAATAATAATAACTAATAAAAGTAAAAGAGACCTTCGAATGACTAAATAGAAATACTAGTATGTCTCTTAGTAATGACTAATGATTGTTCACATGGTTTGGAATAGAGTAATAGTAATATATCCATGTAAGGCATAAAGTGTCTTCATTTTGGAACTTCTAATTGAGAGATGAATACATTAGGTTGCACAAAAAAGAATGCATCAATTCAAAGCCCCCCAAAAAGATTTTATAAGATTAAAAAGGTCCATTATGCGCCCCCTAGCTATGTCATAATAGATCCGAACACTTACCCCGGATCTACTTCCAAATCATAATTGCTCTAGTGAATAACTAAAGAAAATAGATAGATGGGAGATAGAAGATAAAAAACTAAGTCTAAACATCTCTCATAGGTTCACTAATTACTTAACAATTGGCAGGTCTCTTTGTATGTGTTGTCCAAAAAGGAGAGGACTCAATGATTATTCATTCATCAAAACCAAAAGTTAAAATTTTGGTAGATTGGGATCCCATAAAAACTTCTTTCGAGGAATGGGCCAGGTCAGGTCATTTCTCTGGAACAATAGCTAAAGGACCAGATACTATCACTTGGATCTGGAACCTACACGCTGATGCTCACGATTTTGATAGTCATACCAATGATTTGGAGGAGATCTCTCGAAAAGTATTTAGTGCCCATTTCAGTCAACTCTCCATCATTTTTCTTTGGCTGAGTGGTATGTATTTCCACGGTGCTTGTTTTTCCAATTATGGAGCATGACTTAGCGATCCTACTCACATTGGACCTAGTGCCCAGGTGGTTTGGCCAATAATGGGTCAAGAAATATTGAATGGTGATGTAGGCGGTGGTTTCCGAGGAATACACATAACCTCTGGTTTTTTCATTTTTGGCAATCATCTGGAATAACTAATGAATTACAGCTCTATTGTACTGCAATTAGTGCTTTGGTTTTTACAGGCTTAATGCTTTTTGCCGGTTTGTTCCATTATCACAAAGCTGCTCCAAAATTGGCTTTGTTCCAAGATGTAAAATCTATGTTGAATCATCATTTGGCAGGGTTATTAGGACTTGGGTCTCTTTCTTGGGCAGGGCATTAAGTACATGTATCTTTACCGATTAAACAATTTCTAAATGCTGGAGTAGATCCTAAAGAGATTCCACTTCCCCATGAATTTATCTTGAATCGGGATCTTTTGGCTCAACTTTATCCTAGTTTTACAGAGGGAGTAACCCCCTTTTTCACCTTAAATTGGTCAAAATATGCAAAATTTCTTACCTTTCGTGGAGGATTAGTTCTAGTAACCGAGAGTCTATGGCTGACCGATATAGCACACCATCATTTAGCTATTGCAATTCTTTCCTAATAGCAGGTCACATGTATGGGACCAACTGGGGCATTAGTCATGCCATAAAAGATATTTTAGAGGCTCATAGAGGCCCATTTACCGGCCAGGGCCATAAAGGTCTATATGAGATCCTAACAACATCATGGCACACTCAACTATCTATTAACCTACCTATGTTGGGCTCTTTAACCATTGTTGTAGCTCACCATATGTATTCGATGCCCCCTTATCCATATCTAGCTACTGACTATGGTACATAACTTTCATTGCTCACATATCACTTGTGGATTGGTGAATTTCTCATAGTTGGTGCTGCTGCACATGTAGCCATTTTTATGGTAAGAGACTATGATCCAACTACTCGATACAATGATCTATTAGATCGTGTCCTTAAACATCACGATGCAATCATATCACATCTCAACTGGGTATGTATATTTTTAAGCTTTCACAATTTTGGTTTGTATATTCATTATGGTACTATGAGCACTTTAGGGCATCCCCAATATATGTTTTCAGATACTACTATACAATTACAACTCGTCTTTGCTCAACGGATACAAAACACCCATGCTTTAGCGCCTAGCACAATGGACCCTAGTTCAATAACAAGTACCAGTTTAACTTGGGGGGTGGTGATTTAGTGGCCATGGGCGGCAAGGTTGCTTTGTTACCTATTCCATTAGGAACGGTCGATTTTTTGGTACATCACATTCATGCATTTACGATTCATGTGACGATATTGATACTTCTGAAAGGTGTTCTATTTTCTCATACTTCACGTTTAATACAAGATAAAGCAAATCTTGGTTTTTGTTTCCCTTGTGATGGGCCTGGAAGGGGGGGTTGGGACATGTCAAGTATTCACTTGGGATCATGTCTTCTTAGGGCTATTTAGGATGTATAATTCAATTTTAATAGTAATATTCCATTTCAGTTGGAAAATGCAGTTAGATGTTTGGGGTAGTATAAGTGATAGTGGTAACTCATATCACGAGAGGTAACTTTGCGCAAAGTTCCATTACAATTAATGGGTGGCTCTGCGATTTCTTATGGGCACAAGCATCCCAGGTAATTCAGTCCTATCGTTTTCATTATCTGCATATGGCCTTTTTTTCGTAGGTGCTCATTTTGTATGGGCTTTTAGTCTAATGTTTCTATTTAGCGGGCGTGGTTGTTGGAAAGAACTGATTGAATGCATCGTTTGGGCTCATAATAAATTAAAAGTGATACGAACGTAGGACGACCTGCTCGTAAACCAGTATTATATTAGCCCGGATCTAATTATGTTCAAGTTATAATGGTCACCTTGACCCCTAACCAGCCCATGATTAGAAACCTTGGTATAGAATGAAGACGCCAAAATAAGTGATGGAAGGCCTATTGATAAGTCAAGCTAAAACACTTATTCACTAATGGTGTTTTAGTTGTTCAAAGAGAACAAAGAGAATTTAATCTCACAAACAATTTTTTGTATATAATTGAAGCTTAATTCTTATTGAAAAATAAGCCTTTAAATTGGCTACAAAGTCACGAAATAAAACCCTTAAAACTAAAGAGAAAAATCGACCATACAAAGTAGTTTCCTATGGTGGCCAAAATTCTCACTCCTTTCCTAATCTAATTTGGATTAATTAATTCCTTTATTTTGAATTAGGAATTAATTAATTTGCAATGAAAATAATAAAATGGTAACTTTCCTAAACATATTTTTTCTGGCACATAAATAAATAAAAACCAAAAATTAATGATAATTTCCTAAAATAAAAAGTAGAATCAGATTAGGAAACTAAAATACTAGCTTTTTGACTAAGTTGACTTTGACCATTCTTTGACCAATTTGAGCTCCAAATCAGCTTCAATATGCTTTGTAGGATGCCAAATAATCTTATCATGAAGTCCCACACGTTGCCCTTGCTTGGAAGAAAGAGAAAAAGCCAACTCAGCACAATACAGTAAAGCTAGCACAAAATACAGCGAAAACTGGCCAAAATTACTAACTGTTTGTACAACCCCTTTTTGGACAATTTTGAAGCTGATTTGACTTGATTCCATGTCCTTGTAGACATATGTATTGAATCCATGAAACATTGGAACCATTTCATGCTTCCCGGCCTCCATAATTGCACCAAAACCACTACTCGGGTTCGTACCAGCTTCCACCATTTGTATGCTCAAGATAGGTCTTTGATCTTTAGGTATGGACAAGCACTTTTGAATATGAATTACTCCCTTGATAAAGGCAGCAAGATTGTCCTTAAACTTCTTAGCCTGAGCACTAGTGATCGGTCCGGTCTTCATCCGTATCAGGTCGTCACCCTAGTGGGTTGTGGGTTGAGCGGGTTCCGACGGACTCGCATCAAAAAGTTGCTCCTGCTACTTAGCCTAAAGCCTTAAGCATTGCCCAAGGATGTGCTATAGGAGTAACCCATTACCTTCTGGGTGGAATTGCCACAACATGGGCATTCTTCTTCGCAAGAATTATTGCAGTAGGATAATGACTAGTAGGATTTGAAAGGCATTATGGCATTAAGTTTCCAAGGTTTAGCTAAGGCTTATCTCAGGACCCCACTACTCATCGTATTTGGTTTGGTATTGCTATTACTGAGGAACGTCTTTACCAGAATATTTTTGCTTCCCATTTTGGGCAATTAACAATAATTTTTCTGTGGACTTTTGGAAATATATTTCATGTAGCTTGGTAAGGAAACTTTGAGGCATGGGTACAAGACCCTTTATGGGTAAGACCTATTGCTCATGCAATTTGGGATCCAATTTTGGTCAATCAGCTATGGAGGCTTTTACTTGTGCCGCGGAGGGGGGGGGGGGGGGGGCGGGGGCTGGCTCATAGCCCAGTGAATATCACTTATTTTGGTGTTTATCAGTGGTGGTATATAATCGGTTTAAGTACTAATGGAGATCTTCATAATGGAGCTCTTTTTCTATTATTTATTTCTACCATATATTTAATAGCCAGTTGGTTACACCTATAATCAAAATGGAAACCGAGCATTTTTTTTTTGTTTAAAAATGCCGAATCGCACCTCATTCATCATTTATTAGTACTATTCGAAGTAAGTTCCTTGGCTTGGACAGGACATTTAGTTCATGTTGCTATTTTGGGAGCCAGAGGGGAATACGTTCGTTGGAATAATTTCTCAGATGTATTGTCGCACCCCCAAGGATTAGGCCCACTTTTTATAGGTCAGTGGAATCTTTATGCTCAAAACCCCAATTCAAGTAGTCATTTATTTGGTACCTCCCAAAGGACCAGAACTGCCATTCTAACTTTTCTTGGAGGATTCGATCCATAAATGCAAAGTTTATGGCTGACAGATAATGCTCATCATCATTTAGCTATTGCATTTATTTTTCTTATTGCTGGTCATATGTAGAACTAATTTCGGGATTGGGCATAGTATAAAAAATCTTTTAGAAGCATATATTCCTCTAGGGGGCGACTAGGGCATGGACATACGGGTCTTTATGACACAATAAATAATTCGATTCATTTTCAATCAAGCCTTGACCTAGCCTCTTTAGAGGTTATTACTTCCTTGGTCGCTCAACATATGTATTATTTGCCCGCTTATACATTCATAGCACATGACTTTACTACTCAAGCTACTTTATTTACTCATCACCAATACTTCGTAGGATTCATCATGACAGGGGCTTTTGCTCATGGAGCTATATTTTTTATTAGAGATTACAATCCACAACAGAATGAGGATAATGTATTGGCAAGAATGTTAGACCATAAAGAAGCCATTATCTCCCATTTAAGTTGGGCCAGCCTCTTTATGGGGTTCCATACTTTAGGACTTTATGTTTGTAATGATGTCATGCTTGTTTTTGGTACTCCAAAGAAACAGATTTGATCGAACCTGTATTTGCCCAATGGATACAATCGATTCATGGTAAAACTTCATATGGGTTCGATGTACTTTTGTCTTCAACGAATGGTCCCGCATTGAATGCAGGTCAAAACATATGGTTGCCTGGCTGGTTAAATGCTGTTAATGAGAATAGTAATTCACTATTCATAACAATAGGACCCGAAGACTTCTTTGTTCATCATGCTATTTCTTTATGTTTACATACACCTACATTGATCTTAGTAAAAAGGGCTTTAGATGCATGTGGTTCCAAGTTAATGCCAGATAAAAAGGATTTTGGTTATAGTTTTCCTTGTGACGATCCGGGACGAGGTGGTACTTGTGATATTTCGGCTTGGGACGCATTTTGTTTGACGATTTTCTGGATATTAAATACCATTGAATGGGTGACTTTTTATTGGCATTGGAAGCACATCACATTATGGCAGGGTAGTGTTTCACAATTTAATGAGTCTTCCACTTATTTGATGGGATGGTTAAACAATTATTTATGGTTAAACTCTTCACAACTTATCAATGGATATGACCCTTTTGGTATGAATAGTTTATCGGTTTGGGCATGGATGTTTTTATTTAGACATCTTGTTTGGGCTACTGGGTTTATGTTCTTAATTTCCTGGTGTGGATATTGGCAGGAATTGATTGAAACTTTAGCATAGGTTCATGAACGAACACCTTTGGCTAATTTGATTCGATGGAGAGATAAATTGGTGGCTCTTTCCATTGTGCAAGCAAGATTGGTTTGGTTAGCCCACTTTTCTGTAGGTTATATATTCACTTATGCGGCCTTCTCGATTGCCTCTACATCAGGCAAATTTGGTTAATTCTTTTTTTTATGTGTTGTATTATCCTCGATAATATCATATCTTTCGATGGAGAAGGGTGACTGCCTTATTATATTTCTACGTCTAGGATCCGACTTGTATCATTGAAACTAAACTAATAGGAATTCAACCATTATGGCAAGAAAAAGTTTGATTCAAAGGGAGAAGAAGAGGCAAAAATTGGAACAAAAATATCATTTGATTCATCGATCCTCAAAAAAAGAAATAAGCAAAGTTCTGTCATTGAGTGAAAAATGGGAAATTCATGGAAACTTACAATCCCCACCCCGTAATAGTGTACCTACACTCCTTCATCGACGTTGTTTTTCGACTGGAAGACCAAGAGCTAACTATCGAGACTTTGGTCTATCCGGACACATACTTTGTGAAATGCTTTATGCATATTTGTTGCCCGGAGCAACAAGATCGAGTTGGTAAGGATTAAACAATCTCTTCATTTTTCTATTCATTTCTATGATCGATGATCATAGAGGGCCCCTTTACCATTATGTATAAATGGGCTATCCTATTTGTACAGATATGGTCGAGAGGCCCGTTCAATCCTTGTTTGCCCATTAGTTTCCCACTTGTCTTTTCATCACGGGTAGAGTAGCTTGGTAGCTCGCAAGGCTCATAACCTTGAGGTTAAGGGTTCAAATCTAGTCTCTACAACATTTTTTTTGACAAAAACTTTTAGGTTTGGTTTTGTTAATTTGTTAACTAGTAATTGATTACCATTTTTCTTTGGGAGCGGGGGAAAAAGAAGGGGGGATAGAACCAATATACTATTATGATCAACTTTACTTAATCCTTTATTCTGTTAACTTAAATACATTAAGTTATTATTCCAGGCGGATAGCGGGACTCGAACCTGCAAGGAGAATTCCAGGCGGATAGCGGGACTCAAACCTGCATCTTCTCCTTGGCAAAGAGAAATTTTACCATTCGACTATATCCACATATTTTTTTTTTCGTTTTTGATACAAAATGTATAGATTATATTGGAGCAAAGCTAGGCCAAATACTCTCTTTCATTTTTATATTTTATGTTATTTATAGTATATATAATTATATATAATATAATTTTAAAATTTATTATATTATGATATAATATTTGTTTATATAGTTTATATATAATTTATAATACATATTTATTTCATATTTATATAAACAAAAATTTACAAAACAAATACACAAATACAATATGTTTGAACCCTCTCTCTAATTTTTAGAATTTTTTTCTTTATTTGTATTTTATTTTTGGGGCTTATATGGATTTTTAATGTGTCTCACAACCTAAAAGAATTCGGGGAAGGGTCAATTGTAGATTTAAAGCGAATAGGTTCAAAAGATGAGAGAATTAAGGATACTCACTAGAAAGACTAAACTAATCCATAATGATGTACCGGAATATACAACATTTTTGTTACCCGCCCAGCCATCAGGAGAAGCAAATAAAACGGATACACTAATCAGTAAGATTGATGAAGTAGCAATTAATGCAAAAACAGCCAATTGGAAAGAAATAGTAATGTTTCTAATCCTCCAATCGACTAACAAAAGAATGATACCATTTGATCTCTTTATCAGCCAAAACATTGTAAAGAAACAAAATGTATCATAGAAGTATTTTACCATGACTCCATCGTTGATTCTATATGACTTATTACCGACTTTAGCCACTTTTTTAATTAAGGCATAGAATCGAGGGTGGTTTTTTTAGTTTATAAAGGGGCATGCTGGATCATGCATCTATATATATACAGATAGATAGGCCTATAGATTCATCCCTGATATCTTTCTATAGATAGTAATGGTATCAACTCATATGTTCATGTTCAATTCAGCGGAAAAAAAAAATAGAAATTAGCTTTCAGAGAGATGGCCGAGTGTTCATAGCTTCGGTCTTGAGAACCGGTATAGTTCGAAACAAAGAACTATCGAGGGCTCGAATCCCTCTCTCTCCTTTCTTGGTTTGGTGAATAGATTTGTTGCTTTTCTCTATTTTATTGGTTTTTCCCTTTCAGTATCATAACGGGAAATGGCTCAGCTGAGTAGGATAGCCAAGCCAGAAAAAAAAAATAGATATAAATGGATTGAAAAGAAAGGAAAGAGGAATACTTTTTAAATTTGACTTGACCCACCTAACCTAATATGTATGGTGGAATCAAATTGATTCCTACTTTAAGCATCAGGCTTCCCATCTCAATTAAGACAGTCATGGAAAGAGCAAGTTCAAAATCACAATCAATTCATTTTTCAAATCCTACAGTAGCTGCACGAGCCCTTCCCGCATGCCATAAATGACCTAAAAATAGGAAAAATCCTAGAACAAAATGAGAGGTAGCTAACAAACTTCTAGGAGAGACATAATTGACTGCATTGATCTCGATCGCTATGCCCCCCATGGAATTTAAAGAACTTAACGGAGCATGAGTCATATATTCCACAGAATTTCGTTCTTGCCAAGGCTGGATGTCTTTTTTCAGCCTACTCAAGTCCAAACCATTGGGGCCCCTTAGAGGTTCTAACAATGGAGCACATAGATCCCAAAAATGCATAGTTTATCCTCCAAAAATAACTTCCCTAGTTGAGGAGCACATTAGATATTTACCTAAACCAGTAGGTCTTTGAGCGGATCCCACATTAGCCCCAAGATGTTGCTCTCTAACTAGAAAAGTAAAGGCTTGAGCTTGAGAAGCTTATTGTCTAGTAGGACCGTAAAACTCACTAGGATAAGCGGTATTATTGAACCAGACAACGCAACAAGCAATAAAACCAAAAACAGATAAAGCATCTAAACTATAAGACAAGTAAGCCTCTACAGACCATACAAGTGCAAGGCGAGCCCATGCAAAGGGTTTGGTTAAGATATGTCATATTCCACCAAGTATACAAATGCAACCTAACCATACATGCCCTCCAATTATATCCTCCAAATTGTGCACACTAACAATCCACCCCTCTCCCCCAAAAGGTGATTTTAGTAAATAACCAAATACAATACTTGGGCTAAGTGTCAAGTTGGTATTTTTTCTTACATCCCCCGCCCCCCCCCCCCCCCCCCCCCAAAATAAAGAGCCTTGAACACTAGAAGAGAAGCACCTATACCTAACAAGATTAAGTGAATCCCAAAATTGTAGTCATTTTATTTCTATCTTTCCATACGTAACCGAAGAATCGAAAAGATTCTTCAAGAGTTTCAGTCCCCAAAGTGCATGATAAATACTGCCAAGCCTAATACTGGAGAGGAAATTAAGTGAATTACTCCAGACACAAAGTATAGAAAGGTGTAAGTAAAATTAATCCTTGTTCATACATCGAAAAATTAATCCTTGTTCATACATCGGTTTCTCTGGTACGAAATGAGCCACTTCAAATGTGTTCATTGCTCTGGCCCAGAATAAGATTAATCTGGCATGAGCTACATGAGCCCCAAGTAGTTTACTGGATAAGTTGATAAGTCGGGCATTTCCGGCCCACCATACGAAACCAGTGATTTCTTGGTCACGACCAGCATAAGCTAAAGTTCCATTACAGAGCGTTTCCACAGGGTAGAACCTCCTCAAGGAATATAAGGTTTTCATGAGGCTGATATTGAGCCACCATCCAAGCATGAATACCTTCGTTTAAGAGAACATTTTTGGTGTAGAAAGTCTCAAATTTCGGATCTTCCATTGCACGAATTTCCTAAAAAATGCAGTCATAGGCACGTAGATTCAGGGCTAGACCAACTACTCCAAGAGCACTCATCCACAAACCAATTACTGGTACAAATAACATAAAGAAATGTAACCAACGTTTATTGGAAAAAGTAACAAAGATTTGGGACCAAAAGTGGTTAGCGGTGACCATTGAATAAGTTTCTTCAGCTTGAGTTAGGTTAAAAGCCCGAAATGTATTTGCACCATCACCATCTTCAAATAAAGTATTTTCTAGGGTAGCACCCATTATCCCAGCAACTCCCATCATATAAAATGGGTTCAATGTCCAATTATAAAACCCTTGGAAAAAGAGGATGAATTGAAATATAGCTGCTACACCAAAACTTGGCATAAAGAACCAACCAGATTAACCTAGTGGATAAATCAAGAATACAGAAACAAAAGCCGCAATTGGACCGGAGAATGCGACTGCATTATAAGCTCGTAATTGAACAAATCAAGCGAGTTGAAATTGACATAAAATGAAACCTATTAGTCTGAAAGCACCATGAAGAGCAACAAAAGTCAACAGACCGCCTAATTGACACCAACAAGTAAAATCTCCTTGTGCTTTAGGGCCCATAGTAACAACAAAGAGTGTGCTAAACTATTAGCAAGAGTAGAAACTGCAGCGGTTAAGAAGTTGCAGCCTTCCAAATAGGAACTTGCTAATCCAAGGATATACCATGAAGTTACAAAGGTTGTACCTATAAACCAACCCCCTAAGGCAAAATAGGCCCAAGGAAAGAGAAATAGGCCGGAACAACCTACAAAAATGAAACGGTCCCTCTGTAAAGAGTCATCCATAATATCAAATAAATCATTTTCATTTTTATAAATTTACCAAGGGCTATTGTCATAGTGATCCTCTTATTCAACTACTTCAACCATTTTCGAGCACCTTGTAGCATTTTCAGAACGTTGTGGCTTCTTTTAAATAGGTTTCAAATATAAAAAAATTTATTGGTCTTTAACTCGACGTAGTAAAGTAAAATCCCTGAACTCAATTCGGTTATCCTTTCCTATTCTTAATGACCACCTGAACCATGAATTGTCTTATGATTCATCAATCAAATAGACGCATCAATCAAAAGAACTGTTCAAGAAACAAGCAATCCCTTTTCTCACTACCGATATATTCCTCCCGTTCCATCAACTAATCTTATTCTTGAATCCCGTTATGAAAATTAATAAAAATAAGAATTTGTATGTGTCTTAAACTACTACAATATCATATATTTTATTGCTTTCTATTTTACCCTTTCATTTTCTTTTAATAAACCTCATATTCCATTTATCTTATTCTATTATTTATATTTAATTAAATTAATAGGGTATTGAATTTAATAATAAGAGACTATAAATAAAAGTCTCTTTCTTGCATCCATTTTCCATTAGATTATCGGGAAAAAATATTGTATGTATCCATATGGATGGAAATATTTGTTACATGAAACCATTATCTGATAGATATCTATCTACGTACCTAAAATAGATACTTATAAATTATGAAATATATATAATAAAATAGAAAGGGATCTTGTCTTGTGTTCTGGAATCAAAGAAAGGTGTTTTAAAGGCCTCTTATGTATGTTGTGCTTGGAATAAATCTTTCGCTGTAAAGTAAGGGAATGGAATGGCATTCCTATACAACATATAGAAACAAGAAGATTTATTTAGAATATCGAAAGATTCTTGCGTAGTCCAGAGAAATATGAAAATGAAAAGAAAAAAATCCACTGTTCCAATTTTATCTCTAATCAAATTTTAATATCAGAATAGTGGATATAGTTATGATTCAATGGGTTAGGTCCACTTACTTTTTCTTTCGTTGATTTCTAATTGATTTGATTGGAATAATAGAATAAATTAATAGGAATATTTGGAGATTCAAGTAGACAACTTAGCATTATTCATTATAAACTTATCATTATAATATTTATCACAATATAATAAACACAATAACAAATGTTCAACTTTATAACTATAATTACTAGAAATTACTACACTTCATCAGTATTTAATAGAATTTCAATATAAAAATTAATTATATTACAATTACATTTTATGGTTTGTTAATTTTTTATTACAAATGGCAACAATATATCTATAAATATGAATACTGCCATTGGAATTTTATGAAAAAACCAAAGCCCCTTATCGGATTTGAACCGATGACTTACGCCTTACCATGGTGTTACTCTACCACTGAGTAAAAAGGGCCCGTTTACTTCAACTCCTGAATAAGCTGCTAGTTACTATGAGTTTAGTGTATATACTTATTATATGTTATATGTCTATAGACATATTTTATACGTTTATACATTATAATCTATGTAATAGATATATCTTAGACACATAGTGGGTCATTCAGGAATGCTCAATTTGATTTACCTAGTGAGTATAGAATATACTAGTTAGTGTAGGTAAAAAAAGGTCTATTGATATTGGATTTGATAAATATCAATGCAATGAATTGTTTTTAGACTGGCCGAACCTAATTTCTTTCCATTATTTTCCATTATAGCGAAATTCGTTTGAATGATACATATATCTACCAATTCAACATAGCTCCAAAATATTTTATCGAAGCAACCGCTGATAAAGAAATTCGGCTTGTCCTCTGAACCGAAAAAAATTTAGAGAAAAAAATTCAATAACTTATCATTTTTTTTATTTGAATTTCCTATCTTAGTGTGAGGTAGAAATATGCCCGCCTGATCTTAACAATTAATAAATCGATGCATGAAAGTGTAAGAATGGCGTTTAATTCCTCTTTCTGGTAGACCAATTACTCACCAAAAAGTGCTATCCTTTGTATTAATTCATACCATTCCCATTCTATTATATTGTATATTGACAATTTCAAAAAACTATTGATACTATGAGCATAGTATGATGGCAGTCGGGCAAGTATGCCCCCATCATCTAGTGGTTCGGGACATCTCTCTTTCAAGGAGGTAGCGGGGATTCGACTTCTCCTGGGGGTAAGGTACTATGAAAGGAAGTTGATCATGGACTATCAATAAGCATGAAATTGCTTCTTCCTATCCTGGGTTGAGCGGTTAATGGGGACAGACAGTAAATTCATTGGCAATATGTCTATGCTGGTTCAAATCCAGCTCGGCCCAATAATTTGCCAATCTACCATGATATAACCCATTTGTTCTTTTCCCAAAATGCTCGATCCCAATAGGAAAAAAAGTAAAAGTTTTTTATATATCTCTGCCACTATTTAGTTACTCTATTAAATTTTTTTTTTCCAACAAAATTTGATTTTTCTAATGATCTAGATTCATATCAGGATCGGTAAGTGTAAAGGCTAAGGACAAAAGTAAAATAAAGAAAAACAAACTTTTTCATTGAAAGATTGATTATCCAATTGATTTGGCAATAACAAAAATATTATTGGTAATCCACGCCACTTTCGCTAAAGCGCATATCCATATGGATAGAAATATATCACTTGCTTCTCTATTCCAATATGACAATTCTAATCAAAAATCTAAATCGAAAGTGTTTGAATGAAATCATTAATAATAGGTATACTGTACACTTTATTTTATTACGTTATTTCCCTGGGATTGTAGTTCAATTGGTTAGAACACCACCCTGTCAAGGTGAAAGCTGCGGCTTCGAGCCTCATCAGTCCCGATGGATCCAACTCCAATAAAATAACAAAAATACACCAATTCGTCTATCCATTTTTCTATGAAAGGGAGTACAAATAATTGAATTTCATTCCCAACCAGATCCCTCTTTTTTTTCATTTCGATTGTTTGTTTAGATTTGGTTAAAATCAACGGTAAGGTAAGTGTAAAGGCGGTTAGATGATACTTCATCAGATGATTGTACAGGATCAGATGATTGTACAAGGAAGGCGGTAAGTTATAGAAAAAAAGAATGGAAAAGAATGATAAATCAAAATTTAAATTAATATAAGGAATTTCTGATTGGATCAAGAATCAACCTTTGAAGTCGGTATGGATAAAAGATCTTCCTATGTTATACTATTCAATTTTTGATGATGAATTGATTCGATAGCCCATATATTTTTATTTATGACATTCATTCGACTTGATTACATCGAGACATAATTCATCCCATTGAATTTACAAATGAAAGATTTATCATCTCTATGGGATTAAATCCCGAGTTATTGCTAATTAAAGAAAAATGAAACGATGATTGCTACTGCACTGTTCATTCTAGTTCCTATTGCTTTCTTACTTATAATATACATAAAACCAGTAAATCAGAGCGATTAATTTGAATTAAACTTGACTTTTTAGTTCTTGTCAATGATTGAAGAAAAGAAATAAAACAAAAAAGATTCCAATTTCACGTATTAAATGAATGAAATGAACAAAATAGGATCAGCATTATTCTATGAGAGATGATAGTATGGTAGAAAGAAAAGTTCATATTTTTCTTTCTACCATAATATCTAGTATTGCCATTGTACTGTATAAAGTTTATTGTCTAAAGATATAGGTTAATTTAATATATATCAATCTACATTATTATCTTCATATATATAGATATCAATTCCATATGTAAATTACATAGTGTCGTGTCCCAATTCTATTTCTTCATATAGTTCTATTTAATTTGTATTTATTCCAATTAATAATCGAAACTAATCAAAAGAGAACTCTTATTCGTATGATTCTAATTCCTGTATTTTGGATTATTTTTAATATGAATCCCAATATCCATTGAAAGAAAGAAAAAAACCAATGAAGGAAAAAAGGGTATGGATAAAATAAAAGCAAGTAATATGTTTGTTAGCATTCCGACAAAGAAGTAATTGATTGAGCAATTGACAGAGGTTCCGAGGGGTTCCGTGGGAACTTCTTCGGATTTCAAAAAGGATTAGTAATCCTCATCGATTTTTAACCTTTGAACCATGATATGAAATGAGTTCAATAAAGCAAGCATAGCATAAATAAAATCTATAAAATAATAAACCACATAATAAAACAGGCGGTAAGTGTGCAATATGTGACTCGCCCAAGGCAATATTTTATTATATGGAGTTGTAGTATCTCGTTGGACAACCACTATGTTGTTTCCCATAAAAAAATGTGTATCCATGTAATAACAGATTTCTTTTCTATTTGAACAGTAAAAAAAAAATTGAAAAAAAAAA